>NW_027479650.1:0-84335 GCF_051014685.1 Ptiloglossa arizonensis
AAAAATTTGTTGTCTTGTCAACCATTTCTTAGCTTCAAACTGCCATATCTCGCGAACGGATTGACCTAACCCAAAAATTCCTATTGCATCTGACAGTAGAAACTCGCCCGATTACAACGGTCTGTGCATTTTTTCCCTAGGCCATTCTGGTTAAGCGTTTGGAGGAGCAGAATTGCGAAAAATTTATTCTCTTCTCAACCACTTCTTAGCTTCAAGCTCCCATATCTCGCGAACGGATTGACCTTACCGAAAAATTCCTATTGCATCTGAAAGTAGAAACTCGCCCGATTACAAGGGTATGTGCATTTTTTCCCTAGGCCATTCTGGTTAAGCGTTTGGAGCAGCAGAATTGCGAAAAATTTATTCTCTTCTCAACCATTTCTTAGCTTCAAACTCCCATATCTCGCGAACGGATTGACCTAACCCAAAAACTCCTATTGCATCTGAAAGTAGAAACTCGCCCGATTACAACGGTCTGTGCATTTTTTCCCTAGGCCATTCTGGTTAAGCGTTTGGAGCAGCAGAATTCCGAAAAATTTTTTGCCTTCTCAACCATTTCTTGGCTTCATAATACCCTATCTCGCGAACCGATTGACCTAACCCAAAAATACCTATTGCATCTGAAAGTAGAAACTCGCCCTATTACAATGGTATGTGTATTTTTTCCCTAGGCCATTCTGGCTAAGCGTTTGGAGCAGCAGAATTGCGAAAAATTTTTTGCGTTCTCAACCATTTCTTGGCTTCAAACTCCCATATCTCGCGAACCGATTGACTTAACCCCAAAATTCCTATTGCATCTGAAAGTAGAAACTCGCCCGATTACAACGGTATGAGTATTTTTTCCCTAGGCAATTCTGGTTAAGTGATTGGAGCAGCAGAATTGCGAAAAATTTTTTGCCTTCGCAACCATTTCTTGGCTTCAAACTCCCATATCTCGCGAACGGATTGACCTAACCCAAAAATTCCTATTGCATCTGAAAGTAGAAACTCGCCCGATTACAACGGTATGCGTATTTTTTCCCTAGGCCATTCTGGTTAAGTGATTGGAGCAGCAGAAGTGCGAAAAATTTGTTGTCTTGTCAACCATTTCTTAGCTTCAAACTGCCATATCTCGCGAACGGATTGACCTAACCCAAAAATTCCTATTGCATCTGACAGTAGAAACTCGCCCGATTACAACGCTCTGTGCATTTTTTCCCTAGGCCATTCTGGTTAAGAGTTTGGAGCAGCAGAATTGCGAAAAATTTATTCTCTTCTCAACCATTTCTTAGCTTCAAACTCCCATATCTCGCGAACGGATTGACCTAACCCAAAAATTCCTATTGCATCTGAAAGTAGAAACTCGCCCGATTACAACGGTCTGTGCATTTTTTCCCTAGGCCATTCTGGTTAAGCGTTTGGAGCAGCAGAATTGCGAAAAATTTATTCTCTTCTCAACCATTTCTTAGCTTCAAACTCCAATATCTTGCGAACGGATTGACCTAACCCAAAAATTCCTATTGCATCTGAAAGTAGAAACTCGCCCGATTACAACGGTATGTGTATTTTTTTTCCCTAGGCCAATCTGGTTAAGCGTTTGAAGCAGCAGAATTGCGAAAAATTTTTTGCCTTCTCAACCATTTCTTGGCTTCAAACTCCCATATCTCGCGAACGGATTGACCTAACCCAAAAATTCCTATTGCATCTGAAAGTAGAAACTCGCCCGATTACAAAGGTATGTGTATTTTTTCCCTATGCCATTCTGGTTAAGCGTTTGGAGCAGCAGAATGGCGAAAAATTGTTTGCCTTCTCAACCATTATTTGGCTTCAAACTCCCATATCTCGCGAACGGATTGACCTAACCCAAAAATTCCTGTTGCGTATGAAAGTAGAAACTCGCCCGATTACAACGGTATGTGTATTTTCTCCCTAGGCCATTCTGGTTAAGCGTTTGGAGCAGCAGAATTGCGAAAAACTTATTCTCTTCTCAACCATTTCTTAGCTTCAAACTCCCATATCTCGCGAACGGATTGACCTAACCCAAAAATTCCTATTGCATCTGAAAGTAGAAACTCGCCCGATTACAACGGTCTGTGCATTTTTTCCCTAGGCCATTCTGGTTAAGCGTTTGGAGCAGCAGAATTGCGAAAAATTTATTCTCTTCTCAACCATTTCTTAGCTTCAAACTCCAATATCTTGCGAACGGATTGACCTAACCCAAAAATTCCTATTGCATCTGAAAGTAGAAACTCGCCCGATTACAACGGTATGTGTATTTTTTAGCTACGCCAATCTGGTTAAGCGTTTGGAGCAGCAGAATTGCGAAAAATTTTTTGCCTTCTCAACAATTTCTTGGCTTCAAACTCCCATATGTCGCGAACGGATTGACCTAACCCAAAAATTCCTATTGCATCTGAAAGTAGAAACTCGACCGATTACAATGGTATGTGCATTTTTTCCCTAGGCCATTCTCGTTAAGCGTTTGGAGCAGCAGAAGTGCGAAAAATTTGTGGCCTTCTCAACCATTTCTTGGCTTCAAACTCCCTTATCTTGCGAACGGATTGATCTAACCAAAAAATTCCTATTGCATCTGAAAGTAGAAACTCGCCCGATTACAACGGTATGTGTATTTTTTAGCTACGCCAATCTGGTTAAGCGTTTGGAGCAGCAGAATTGCGAAAAATTTTTTGCCTTCTCAACAATTTCTTGGCTTCAAACTCCCATATGTCGCGAACGGATTGACCTAACCCAAAAATTCCTATTGCATCTGATAGTAGAAACTCGACCGATTACAATGGTATGTGCATTTTTTCCCTAGGCCATTCTCGTTAAGCGTTTGGAGCAGCAGAAGTGCGAAAAATTTGTGGCCTTCTCAACCATTTCTTGGCTTCAAACTCCCTTATCTTGCGAACGGATTGACCTAACCCAAAAATTGCTATTGCATTTGAAAGTAGAAACTCGCCCGATTACAACGGTATGTGTATTTTTACTCTAGGCCATTCTGGTTAAGCTTTTGGAGCAGCAGAATTGCGAAAAATTTTTTGCCTTCTCAACCATTTCTTGGCTTCATAATACCCTATCTCGCTAACCGATTGACCTAACCCAAAAATTCCTATTGCATCTGAAAGTAGAAACTCGCCCGATTACAACGGTATGTGTATTTTTTCCCTTGGCCATTCTGGTTAAGTGATTGGAGCAGCAGAAGTGCGAAAAATTTGTTGTCTTGTCAACCATTTCTTAGCTTCAAACTGCCATATCTCGCGAACGGATTGACCTAACCCAAAAATTCCTGTTGCGTATGAAAGTAGAAACTTGCCCGATTACAACGGTGTGTGTATTTTTCCCTAGGCCATTCTCGTTAAGCGTTTGGAGCAGCAGAATTGCGAAAAATTTATTCTCTTCTCAACCATTTCTTAGCTTCAAACTCCCATATCTCGCGAACGCATTGATCTAACCAAAAAATTCCTATTGCATCTGAAAGTAGAAACTCGCCCGATTACAACGGTATGTGTATTTTTTACCTAGGCCAATCTTGTTAAGCGTTTGGAGCAGCAGAATTGCGAAAAATTTTTTGCCTTCGCAACCATTTCTTGGCTTCAAACTCCCATATCTCGCGAACGGATTGACCTAACCCAAAAATTCCTATTGCATCTGAAAGTAGAAACTCGCCCGATTACAACGGTATGTGTATTTTTTCCCTAGGCCATTCTCGTTAAGCGTTTGGAGCAGCAGAATTGCGAAAAATTTATTCTCTTCTCAACCATTTCTTACCTTCAAACTCCCATATCTCGCGAACGGATTGACCTAACCCAAAAATTCCTATTGCATCGGAAAGTAGAAACTCGCCCGAATACAACGGTATGTGTATTTTTCCCCTAGGCCATTCTGGTTAAGCGTTTGGAGCAGCAGAATTGCGAAAAATTTTTTGCCTTCTCAACCATTTCTTGGCTTCAAACTCCCATATCTCGCGAACGGATTGACCTAACCCAAAAATTCCTATTGTATCTGAAAGTAGAAACTCGCCCGATTACAACGGTATGTGTATTTTTTCCCTAGGCCATTCTGGTTAAGCGTTTGGAGGAGCAGAATTGCGAAAAATTTATTCTCTTCTCAACCATTTCTTGGCTTCAAACTCCCATATCTCGCGAACGGATTGACCTAACCCAAAAATTCCTGTTGCGTATGAAAGTAGAAACTCGCCCGATTACAACGGTATGTGTATTTTTTCCCTAGGCCATTCTGGTTAAGCGATTGGAGCAGCAGAATTGCGAAAAATTTGTTCTCTTCTCAACCATTTCTTAGCTTCAAACTCCCATATCTCGCGAACGGATTGACCTAACCCAAAAATTCCTATTGCATCTGAAAGTCGAAACTCGCCCGATTACAATGGTATGTGTATTTTTCCCCTAGGCCATTCTGGTTAAGCGTTTGGAGCAGCAAAAGTGCGAAAAATTTGTGGCCTTCTCAACCATTTCTTGGCTTCAAACTCCCTTATCTTGCGAACGGATTGACCTAACCCAAAAACTGCTATTGCATTTGAAAGTAGAAACTCGCCCGATTACAACGGTACGTGTATTTTTACTCTAGGCCATTCAGGTTAAGCGTTTGGAGCAGCAGAATTGCGAAAAATTTTTTGCCTTCTCAACCATTTCTTGGCTTCATAATACCCTATCTCGCTAACCGATTGACCTAACCCAAAAATTCCTATTGCATCTGAAAGTAGAAACTCGCCCGATTACAACGGTATGCGTATTTTTTCCCTAGGCCATTCTGGTTAAGTGATTGGAGCAGCAGAAGTGCGAAAAATTTGTTGTCTTGTCAACCATTTCTTAGCTACAAACTGCCATATCTCGCGAAGGGATTGACCTAACCCAAAAATTCCTATTGCATCTGACAGTAGAAACTCGCCCGATTACAAAGGTCTGTGCATTTTTTCCCTAGGCCAATCTGGTTAAGCGTTTGGAGCAGCAGAATTGCGAAAAAGTTTTTGCCTTCTCAACCATTTCTTGGCTTCAAACTCCCATATCTAGCGAACGGATTGACCTAACCCAAAAATTCCTATTGCATCTGAAAGTAGAAACTCGACCGATTACAATGGTATGTGCATTTTTTCCCTAGGCCATTCTCGTTAAGCGTTTGGAGCAGCAGAAGTGCGAAAAATTTGTGGCCTTCTCAACCATTTCTTGGCTTCAAACTCCCTTATCTTGCGAACGGATTGACCTAACCCAAAAATTCCTATTGCATCTGAAAGTAGAAACTCGCCCGATTACAACGGTATGTGTATTTTTTTTCCCTAGGCCAATCTGGTTAAGCGTTTGGAGCAGCAGAATTGCGAAAAAGTTTTTGCCTTCTCAACCATTTCTTGGCTTCAAACTCCCATATCTCGCGAACGGATTGACCTAACCCAAAAATTGCTATTGCATCTGAAAGTAGAAACTCGACCGATTACAATGGTATGTGCATTTTTTCCCTAGGCCATTCTCGTTAAGCGTTTGGAGCAGCAGAAGTGCGAAAAATTTGTGGCCTTCTCAACCATTTCTTGGCTTCAAACTCCCTTATCTTGCGAACGGATTGACCTAACCCAAAAATTGCTATTGCATTTGAAAGTAGAAACTCGCCCGATTACAACGGTATGTGTATTTTTACTCTAGGCCATTCTGGTTAAGCTTTTGGAGCAGCAGAATTGCGAAAAATTTTTTGCGTTCTCAACCATTTCTTGGCTTCAAACTCCCATATCTCGCGAACGGATTGACTTAACCCCAAAATTCCTATTGCATCTGAAAGTAGAAACTCGCCCGATTACAACGGTATGTGTATTTTTTTTCCCTAGGCCAATCTGGTTAAGCGTTTGGAGCAGCAGAATTGCGAAAAATTTTTTGCCTTCTCAACCATTTCTTGGCTTCAAACTCCCATATCTCGCGAACGGATTGACCTAACCCAAAAATTCCTATTGCATCTGAAAGTAGAAACTCGCCCGATTACAACGGTATGCGTATTTTTTCCCTAGGCCATTCTGGTTAAGTGATTGGAGCAGCAGAAGTACGACAAATTTGTTGTCTTGTCAACCATTTCTTAGCTTCAAACTGCCATATCTCGCGAACGGATTGACCTAACCCAAAAATTCCTATTGCATCTGACAGTAGAAACTCGCCCGATTACAACGGTATGTGTATTTTTTTTCCCTAGGCCAATCTGTTTAAGCGTTTGGAGCAGAAGAATTGCGAAAAATTTATTCTCTTCTCAACCATTTCTTAGCTTCAAACTCCCATATCTTGCGAACGGATTGACCTAACCCAAAAATTCCTATTGCATCTGAAAGTAGAAACTCGCCCGATTACAACGGTATGTGTATTTTTTTTCCCTAGGCCAATCTGGTTAAGCGTTTGGAGCAGCAGAATTGCGAAAAATTTTTTGCCTTCTCAACCATTTCTTGGCTTCAAACTCCCATATCTCGCGAACGGATTGACCTAACCCAAAAATTCCTATTGTATCTGAAAGTAGAAACTCGCCCGATTACAACGGTATGTGTATTTTTTCCCTAGGCCAATCTGGTTAAGCGTTTGGAGCAGCAGAATTGCGAAAAATTTATTCTCTTCTCAACCATTTCTTAGCTTCAAACTCCCATATCTTGCGAACGGATTGACCTAACCCAAAAATTCCTATTGCATCTGAAAGTAGAAACTCGCCCGATTACAACGGTATGTGTATTTTTTTTCCCTAGGCAATTCTGGTTAAGCGATTGGAGCAGCAGAATAGCGAAAAATTTATTCTCTTCTCAACCATTTCTTAGCTTCAAACTCCCATATCTCGCGAACGGATTGACCTAACCGAAAAATTCCTATTGCATCTGAAAGTAGAAACTCGCCCGATTACAACGGTATGTGCATTTTTCCCCTAGGCCATTCTGGTTAAGCGTTTGGAGCAGCAGAATTGCGAAAAATTTATTCTCTTCTCAACCATTTCTTAGCTTCAGACTCCCATATCTCGCGAACGGATTGACCTAACCCAAAAATTCCTATTGCATCTGAAAGTAGAAACTCGCCCGATTACAACGGTCTGTGCATTTTTTCCCTAGGCCATTCTGGTTAAGCGTTTGGAGCCGCAGAATTGCGAAAAATTTATTCTCTTCTCAACCATTTCTTAGCTTCAAACTCCCATATCTCGCGAACGGATTGACCTAACCCAAAAATTCCTATTGCATCTGAAAGTCGAAACTCGCCCGATTACAATGGTATGTGTATTTTTCCCCTAGGCCATTCTGGTTAAGCGTTTGGAGCAGCAGAATTGCGAAAAATTTTTTGCGTTCTTAAACATTTCTTGGCTTCAACCTCCCTTATCTTGCGAACGGATTGACCTAACCCAAAAACTGCTATTGCATTTGAAAGTAGAAACTCGCCCGATTACAACGGTACGTGTATTTTTACTCTAGGCCATTCAGGTTAAGCGTTTGGAGCAGCAGAATTGCGAAAAATTTTTTGCCTTCTCAACCATTTCTTGGCTTCAAACTCCCATATCTCGCGAACGGATTGACCTAACCCAAAAATTCCTATTGCATCTGAAAGTAGAAACTCGACCGATTACAATGGTATGTGCATTTTTTCCCTAGGCCATTCTCGTTAAGCGTTTGGAGCAGCAGAAGTGCGAAAAATTTGTGGCCTTCTCAACCATTTCTTGGCTTCAAACTCCCTTATCTTGCGAACGGATTGACCTAACCCAAAAATTCCTATTGCATCTGAAAGTAGAAACTCGCCCGATTACAACGGTATGTGTATTTTTTTTCCCTAGGCCAATCTGGTTAAGCGTTTGGAGCAGCAGGATTGCGAAAAAGTTTTTGCCTTCTCAACCATTTCTTGGCTTCAAACTCCCATATCTCGCGAACGGATTGACCTAACCCAAAAATTGCTATTGCATCTGAAAGTAGAAACTCGACCGATTACAATGGTATGTGCATTTTTTCCCTAGGCCATTCTCGTTAAGCGTTTGGAGCAGCAGAAGTGCGAAAAATTTGTGGCCTTCTCAACCATTTCTTGGCTTCAAACACCCTTATCTTGCGAACGGATTGACCTAACCCAAAAATTGCTATTGCATTTGAAAGTAGAAACTCGCCCGATTACAACGGTATGTGTATTTTTACTCTAGGCCCTTCTGGTTAAGCTTTTGGAGCAGCAGAATTGCGAAAAATTTTTTGCGTTCTCAACCATTTCTTGGCTTCAAACTCCCATATCTCGCGAACGGATTGACTTAACCCCAAAATTCCTATTGCATCTGAAAGTAGAAACTCGCCCGATTACAAAGGTATGTGTATTTTTTCCCTATGCCATTCTGGTTAAGCGTTTGGAGCAGCAGAATTGCGAAAAATTGTTTGCCTTCTCAACCATTATTTGGCTTCAAACTCCCATATCTCGCGAACGGATTGACCTAACCCAAAAATTCCTGTTGCGTATGAGAGTAGAAACTCGCCCGATTACAACGGTATGTGTATTTTTTACCTACGCCAATCTGGTTAAGCGTTTGGAGCAGCAGAATTGCGAAAAATTTTTTGCCTTCTCAACAATTTCTTGGCTTCAAACTCCCATATGTCGCGAACGGATTGACCTAACCCAAAAATTCCTATTGCATCTGAAAGTAGAAACTCGACCGATTACAATGGTATGTGCATTTTTTCCCTAGGCCATTCTCGTTAAGCGTTTGGAGCAGCAGAAGTGCGAAAAATTTGTGGCCTTCTCAACCATTTCTTGGCTTCAAACTCCCTTATCTTGCGAACGGATTGACCTAACCCAAAAATTGCTATTGCATTTGAAAGTAGAAACTCGCCCGATTACAACGGTATGTGTATTTTTACTCTAGGCCATTCTGGTTAAGCTTTTGGAGCAGCAGAATTGCGAAAAATTTTTTGCCTTCTCAACCATTTCTTGGCTTCATAATACCCTATCTCGCTAACCGATTGACCTAACCCAAAAATTTCTATTGCATCTGAAAGTAGAAACTCGCCCCATTACAACGGTATGTGTATTTTTTCCCTTGGCCATTCTGGTTAAGTGATTGGAGCAGCAGAAGTGCGAAAAATTTGTTGTCTTGTCAACCATTTCTTAGCTTCAAACTGCCATATCTCGCGAACGGATTGACCTAACCCAAAAATTCCTATTGCATCTGACAGTAGAAACTCGCCCGATTACAACGGTCTGTGCATTTTTTCCCTAGGCCATTCTGGTTAAGCGTTTGGAGGAGCAGAATTGCGAAAAATTTATTCTCTTCTCAACCATTTCTTAGCTTCAAGCTCCCATATCTCGCGAACGGATTGACCTTACCGAAAAATTCCTATTGCATCTGAAAGTAGAAACTCGCCCGATTACAAGGGTATGTGCATTTTTTCCCTAGGCCATTCTGGTTAAGCGTTTGGAGCAGCAGGATTGCGAAAAAGTTTTTGCCTTCTCAACCATTTCTTGGCTTCAAACTCCCATATCTCGCGAACGGATTGACCTAACCCAAAAATTGCTATTGCATCTGAAAGTAGAAACTCGACCGATTACAATGGTATGTGCATTTTTTCCCTAGGCCATTCTCGTTAAGCGTTTGGAGCAGCAGAAGTGCGAAAAATTTGTGGCCTTCTCAACCATTTCTTGGCTTCAAACACCCTTATCTTGCGAACGGATTGACCTAACCCAAAAATTGCTATTGCATTTGAAAGTAGAAACTCGCCCGATTACAACGGTATGTGTATTTTTACTCTAGGCCCTTCTGGTTAAGCTTTTGGAGCAGCAGAATTGCGAAAAATTTTTTGCGTTCTCAACCATTTCTTGGCTTCAAACTCCCATATCTCGCGAACGGATTGACTTAACCCCAAAATTCCTATTGCATCTGAAAGTAGAAACTCGCCCGATTACAAAGGTATGTGTATTTTTTCCCTATGCCATTCTGGTTAAGCGTTTGGAGCAGCAGAATTGCGAAAAATTGTTTGCCTTCTCAACCATTATTTGGCTTCAAACTCCCATATCTCGCGAACGGATTGACCTAACCCAAAAATTCCTGTTGCGTATGAGAGTAGAAACTCGCCCGATTACAACGGTATGTGTATTTTTTACCTACGCCAATCTGGTTAAGCGTTTGGAGCAGCAGAATTGCGAAAAATTTTTTGCCTTCTCAACAATTTCTTGGCTTCAAACTCCCATATGTCGCGAACGGATTGACCTAACCCAAAAATTCCTATTGCATCTGAAAGTAGAAACTCGACCGATTACAATGGTATGTGCATTTTTTCCCTAGGCCATTCTCGTTAAGCGTTTGGAGCAGCAGAAGTGCGAAAAATTTGTGGCCCTCTCAACCATTTCTTGGCTTCAAACTCCCTTATCTTGCGAACGGATTGACCTAACCCAAAAATTGCTATTGCATTTGAAAGTAGAAACTCGCCCGATTACAACGGTATGTGTATTTTTACTCTAGGCCATTCTGGTTAAGCTTTTGGAGCAGCAGAATTGCGAAAAATTTTTTGCCTTCTCAACCATTTCTTGGCTTCATAATACCCTATCTCGCTAACCGATTGACCTAACCCAAAAATTTCTATTGCATCTGAAAGTAGAAACTCGCCCGATTACAACGGTATGTGTATTTTTTCCCTTGGCCATTCTGGTTAAGTGATTGGAGCAGCAGAAGTGCGAAAAATTTGTTGTCTTGTCAACCATTTCTTAGCTTCAAACTGCCATATCTCGCGAACGGATTGACCTAACCCAAAAATTCCTATTGCATCTGACAGTAGAAACTCGCCCGATTACAACGGTCTGTGCATTTTTTCCCTAGGCCATTCTGGTTAAGCGTTTGGAGGAGCAGAATTGCGAAAAATTTATTCTCTTCTCAACCATTTCTTAGCTTCAAGCTCCCATATCTCGCGAACGGATTGACCTTACCGAAAAATTCCTATTGCATCTGAAAGTAGAAACTCGCCCGATTACAAGGGTATGTGCATTTTTTCCCTAGGCCATTCTGGTTAAGCGTTTGGAGCAGCAGAATTGCGAAAAATTTATTCTCTTCTCAAACATTTCTTAGCTTCAAACTCCCATATCTCGCGAACGGATTGACCTAACCCAAAAACTCCTATTGCATCTGAAAGTAGAAACTCGCCCGATTACAACGGTCTGTGCATTTTTTCCCTAGGCCATTCTGGTTAAGCGTTTGGAGCAGCAGAATTGCGAAAAATTTATTCTCTTCTCAACCATTTCTTGGCTTCAAACTCCCATATCTCGCGAACGGATTGACATAACCCAAAAATTCCTGTTGCGTATGAAAGTAGAAACTTGCCCGATTACAACGGTATGTGTATTTTTTCCCTAGTCCATTCTCGTTAAGCGTTTGGAGCAGCAGAATTGCGAAAAATTTATTCTCTTCTCAACCATTTCTTAGCTTCAAACTCCCATATCTCGCGAACGCATTGATCTAACCAAAAAATTCCTATTGCATCTGAAAGTAGAAACTCGCCCGATTACAACGGTATGTGTATTTTTTCCCTAGGCCATTCTCGTTAAGCGTTTGGAGCAGCAGAATTGCGAAAAATTTATTCTCTTCTCAAACATTTCTTACCTTCAAACTCCCATATCTCGCGAACGGATTGACCTAACCCAAAAATTCCTATTGCATCTGAAAGTAGAAACTCGCCGATTACAAAGGTATGTGTATTTTTTCCCTATGCCATTCTGGTTAAGCGTTTGGAGCAGCAGAATTGCGAAAAATTGTTTGCCTTCTCAACCATTTTTTGGCTTCAAACTCCCATATCTCGCGAACGGATTGACCTAACCCAAAAATTCCTGTTGCGTATGAAAGTAGAAACTCGCCCGATTACAACGGTATGTGTATTTTTTCCCTAGGCCATTCTGGTTAAGCGATTGGAGCAGCAGAAGTGCGAAAAATTTGTTGTCTTGTCAACCATTTCTTAGCTTCAAACTCCCATATCTCGCGAACGGATTTACCTAACCCAAAAATTCCTATTGCATCTGAAAGTAGAAACTCGCCCGATTACAACGGTCTGTGCATTTTTTCCCTAGGCCATTCTGGTTAAGCGTTTGGAGCAGCAGAATTGCGAAAAATTTATTCTCTTCTCAACCATTTCTTAGCTTCAAACTCCCATATCTCGCGAACGGATTAACCTAACCCAAAAATTCCTATTGCATCGGAAAGTAGAAAGTCGCCCGATTACAACGGTATGTGTATTTTTTCCCTAGGCCATTCTGGTTAAGCGATTGTAGCAGCAGAAGTGCGAAAAAGTTGTTCTCTTCTCAACCATTTCTTAGCTTGAAACTCCCATATCTCGCGAACGGATTGACCTAACCCAAAAATTCCTATTGCATCGGAAAGTAGAAACTCGCCCGATTACAACGGTATGTGCATTTTTTCCCTAGGCCATTCTGGTTAAGCGTTTGGAGCAGCAGAATTGCGAAAAATTTATTCTCTTCTCAACCATTTCTTAGATTCAAACTCCCATATCTCGCGAACGGATTGACCTAACCCAAAAATTCCTATTGCATCTGAAAGTAGAAACTCGCCCGATTACAACGGTATGCGTATTTTTTCCCTAGGCCATTCTGGTTAAGTGATTGGAGCAGCAGAAGTGCGAAAAATTTGTTGTCTTGTCAACCATTTCTTAGCTTCAACTGCCATATCTCGCGAACGGATTGACCTAACCCAAAAATTCCTATTGCATCTGACAGTAGGAACTCGCCCGATTACAACGGTCTGTGCATTTTTTCCCTAGGCCATTCTGGTTAAGCGTTTGGAGGAACAGAATTGCGAAAAATTTATTCTCTTCTCAACCATTTCTTAGCTTCAAACTCCCATATCTCGCGAACGGATTGACCTAACCGAAAAATTCCTATTGCATCTGAAAATAGAAACTCGCCCGATTACAACGGTATGTGCATTTTTTCCCTAGGCCATTTTGGTTAAGCGTTTGGAGCAGCAGAATTGCGAAAAATTTATTCTCTTCTCAACCATTTCTTAGCTTCAAACTCCCATATCTCGCGAACGGATTGACCTAACCCAAAAATTCCTATTGCATCTGAAAGTAGAAACTCGCCCGATTACAACGGTCTGTGCATTTTTTCCCTAGGCCATTCTGGTTAAGCGTTTGGAGCAGCAGAATTGCGAAAAATTTATTCTCTTCTCAACCATTTCTTAGCTTCAAACTCCCATATCTTGCGAACGGATTGACCTAACCCAAAAATTGCTATTGCATTTGAAAGTAGAAACTCGCCCGATTACAACGGTATTTGTATTTTTACTCTAGGCCATTCTGGTTAAGCGTTTTGTGCAGCAGAATTGCGAAAAATTTTTTGCCTTCTCAACCATTTCTTGGCTTCAAAGTCCCATATCTCGCGAACGGATTGACCTAACCCAAAAATTCCTATTGCATCTGAAAGTAGAAACTCGCCCGATTACAACGGTATGTGCATTTTTTCCCTAGGCCATTCTGGTTAAGCGTTTCGAGCAGCAGAAGTGCGAAAAATTTGTTGTCTCCTCAACCATTTCTTAGCTTCAAACTCCCATATCTCGCGAACGGATTGACCTAACCCAAAAATTCCTATTGCATCGGAAAGTAGAAACTCGCCCGATTACAACGGTATGTGTATTTTTCCCCTAGGCCATTCTGGTTAAGCGATTGGAGCAGCAGAAGTGCGAAAAATTTGTTGTCATCTCAACCATTTCTTCGCTTCATAGTCCCATATCTCGCGAACGGATTGACCAAACCCAAAAATTCCTATTGCATCTGAAAGTAGAAACCCGCCCGATTACAACAGTATGTGTATTTTTTCCCTAGGCAATTCTGGTTAAGCAATTGGAGCAGCAGAATAGCGAAAAATTTATTCTCTTCTCAACCATTTCTTGGCTTCAAAGTCCCATATCTCGCGAACGGATTGACCTAACCCAAAAATTCCTATTGCATCTGAAAGTAGAAACTCGCCCGATTACAATGGTCTGTGCATTTTTTCCCTAGGCCATTCTGGTTAAGCGTTTCGAGCAGCAGAAGTGCGAAAAATTTGTTGTCTTCTCAACCATTTCTTAGCTTCAAACTCCCATATCTCGCGAACGGATTGACCTAACCCAAAAATTCCTATTGCATCGGAAAGTAGAAACTCGCCCGAATACAACGGTATGTGTATTTTTTCCCTATGCCATTCTGGTTAAGCGTTTGGAGCAGCATAATTGCGAAAAATTTTTTGCCTTCTCAACCATTTCTTGGCTTCAAACTACCATATCTCGCGAACGGACTGACCTAACCCAAAAATTCCTGTTGCGTATGAAAGTAGAAACACGCCCGATTACAACGGTATGTGTATTTTTTCCCTAGGCCATTCTGGTTAAGCGATTGGAGCAGCAGAAGTGCGAAAAATTTGTTGTCTTGTCAACCATTTCTTAGCTTCAAAGTCCCATATCTCGCGTACGGATTGACCCAACCCAAAAATTCCTATTGCATCTGAAAGTAGAAACTCGCCCGATTGCAACGGTATGTGCATTTTCTCCCTAGGCCATTCTGGTTAAGCGTTTCGAGCAGCAGAAGTGCGAAAAATTTGTTGTCTTCTCAACCATTTCTTAGCTTCAAACTCCCATATCTCGCGAACGGATTGACCTAACCCAAAAATTCCTATTGCATCGGAAAGTAGAAACTCGCCCGATTACAACGGTATGTGTATTTTTCCCCTAGGCCATTCTGGTTAAGCGATTGGAGAAGCAGAAGTGCGAAAAATTTGTTGTCTTCTCAAGCATTTCTTCGCTTCATAGTCCCATATCTCGCGAACGAATTGACCAAACCCAAAAATTCCTATTGCATCTGAAAGTAGAAACTCGCCCGATTACAACAGTATGTGTATTTTTTCCCTAGGCAATTCTGGTTAAGCGATTGGAGCAGCAGAATAGCGAAAAATTTATTCTCTTCTCAACCATTTCTTGGCTTCAAAGTCCCATATCTCGCGAACGGATTGACCTAACCCAAAAATTCCTATTGCATCTGAAAGTAGAAACTCGCCCGATTACAATGGTCTGTGCATTTTTTCCCTAGGCCATTCTGGTTAAGCGTTTGGAGCAGCAGAATTGCGAAAAATTTTTTGCCTTCTCAACCATTTCTTGGCTTCAAACTCCCATATCTCGTGAACGGATTGACCTAACCCAAAAATTCCTGTTGCGTATGAAAGTAGAAACTCGCCCGATTACAACGGTATGTGTATTTTTTCCCTAGGCCATTCTGGTTAAGCGATTGGAGCAGCAGAATTGCGAAAAATTTGTTCTCTTCTCAACCATTTCTTAGCTTCAAACTCCCATATCTCGCGAACGGATTGACCTAACCCAAAAATTGCTATTGCATTTGAAATTAGAAACTCGCCCGAATACAACGGTATGTGTATTTTTACTCTAGGCCATTCTGGTTAAGCGTTTGGAGCAGCATAATTGCGAAAAATTTTTTGCCTTCTCAACCATTTCTTGGCTTCAAACTACCCTATCGCGCGAACGGATTGACCTAACCCAAAAATTCCTATTGCGTCTGAAAGTAGAAACTCGCCCGATTACAACGGTATGTGTATTTTTTCCCTATGCCATTCTGGTTAAGCGTTTGGAGCAGCATAATTGCGACAAATTTTTTGCCTTCTCAACCATTTCTTGGCTTCAAACTACCATATCTCGCGAACGGACTGACCTAACCCAAAAATTCCTGTTGCGTATGAAAGTAGAAACACGCCCGATTACAACGGTATGTGTATTTTTTCCCTAGGCCATTCTGGTTAAGCGATTGGAGCAGCAGAAGTGCGAAAAATTTGTTGTCTTGTCAACCATTTCTTAGCTTCAAAGTCCCATATCTCGCGTACGGATTGACCCAACCCAAAAATTCCTATTGCATCTGAAAGTAGAAACTCGCCCGATTGCAACGGTATGTGCATTTTCTCCCTAGGCCATTCTGGTTAAGCGTTTCGAGCAGCAGAAGTGCGAAAAATTTGTTGTCTTCGCAACCATTTCTTGGCTTCAAACTCCCATATCTCGCGAACGGATTGACCTAACCCAAAAATTCCTATTGCATCTGAAAGTAGAAACTCGCCCGATTACAACGGTATGTGTATTTTTTCCCTAGGCCATTCTCGTTAAGCGTTTGGAGGAGCAGAATTGCGAAAAATTTATTCTCTTCTCAACCATTTCTTAGCTTCAAGCTCCCATATCTCGCGAAAGGATTGACCTTACCGAAAAATTCCTATTGCATCTGAAAGTAGAAACTCGCCCGATTACAAGGGTATGTGCATTTTTTCCCTAGGCCATTCTGGTTAAGCGTTTGGAGCAGCAGAATTGCGAAAAATTTGTGGCCTTCTCAACCATTTCTTGGCTTCAAACTCCCTTATCTTGCGAACGGATTGACCTAACCCAAAAATTGCTATTGCATTTGAAAGTAGAAACTCGCCCGATTACAACGGTATGTGTATTTTTACTCTAGGCCATTCTGGTTAAGCTTTTGGAGCAGCAGAATTGCGAAAAATTGTTTGCCTTCTCAACCATTTCTTGCCTTCAAACTCCCATATCTCGCGAACGGATTGACCTAACCCAAAAATTCCTGTTGCTTATGAAAGCAGAAACTCGCCCGATTACAACGGTATGTGTATTTTTTCCCTAGGCCATTCTCGTTAAGCGTTTGGAGCAGCAGAATTGCGAAAAATTTATTCTCTTCTCGACCATTTCTTAGCTTCAAAATCCCATATCTCGCGAACGGATTGATCTAACCAAAAAATTCCTATTGCATCTGAAAGTAGAAACTCGCCCGATTACAACGGTATGTGTATGTTTTCCCTAGGCCATTCTGGCTAAGCGCTTGGAGCAGCAGAAGTGCGAAAAATTTGTGGCCTTCTCAACCATTTCTTGGCTTCAAACTCCCATATCTCGTGAACGGATTGACCTAACCCAAAAATTCCTGTTGCGTATGAAAGTAGAAACTCGCCCGATTACAACGGTATGTGTATTTTTTCCCTAGGCCATTCTGGTTAAGCGATTGGAGCAGCAGAATTGCGAAAAATTTGTTCTCTTCTCAACCATTTCTTAGCTTCAAACTCCCATATCTCGCGAACGGATTGACCTAACCCAAAAATTGCTATTGCATTTGAAATTAGAAACTCGCCCGAATACAACGGTATGTGTATTTTTACTCTAGGCCATTCTGGTTAAGCGTTTGGAGCAGCATAATTGCGAAAAATTTTTTGCCTTCTCAACCATTTCTTGGCTTCAAACTACCCTATCGCGCGAACGGATTGACCTAACCCAAAAATTCCTATTGCGTCTGAAAGTAGAAACTCGCCCGATTACAACGGTATGTGTATTTTTTCCCTATGCCATTCTGGTTAAGCGTTTGGAGCAGCATAATTGCGACAAATTTTTTGCCTTCTCAACCATTTCTTGGCTTCAAACTACCATATCTCGCGAACGGACTGACCTAACCCAAAAATTCCTGTTGCGTATGAAAGTAGAAACACGCCCGATTACAACGGTATGTGTATTTTTTCCCTAGGCCATTCTGGTTAAGCGATTGGAGCAGCAGAAGTGCGAAAAATTTGTTGTCTTGTCAACCATTTCTTAGCTTCAAAGTCCCATATCTCGCGTACGGATTGACCCAACCCAAAAATTCCTATTGCATCTGAAAGTAGAAACTCGCCCGATTGCAACGGTATGTGCATTTTCTCCCTAGGCCATTCTGGTTAAGCGTTTCGAGCAGCAGAAGTGCGAAAAATTTGTTGTCTTCGCAACCATTTCTTGGCTTCAAACTCCCATATCTCGCGAACGGATTGACCTAACCCAAAAATTCCTATTGCATCTGAAAGTAGAAACTCGCCCGATTACAACGGTATGTGTATTTTTTCCCTAGGCCATTCTCGTTAAGCGTTTGGAGGAGCAGAATTGCGAAAAATTTATTCTCTTCTCAACCATTTCTTAGCTTCAAGCTCCCATATCTCGCGAAAGGATTGACCTTACCGAAAAATTCCTATTGCATCTGAAAGTAGAAACTCGCCCGATTACAAGGGTATGTGCATTTTTTCCCTAGGCCATTCTGGTTAAGCGTTTGGAGCAGCAGAATTGCGAAAAATTTGTGGCCTTCTCAACCATTTCTTGGCTTCAAACTCCCTTATCTTGCGAACGGATTGACCTAACCCAAAAATTGCTATTGCATTTGAAAGTAGAAACTCGCCCGATTACAACGGTATGTGTATTTTTACTCTAGGCCATTCTGGTTAAGCTTTTGGAGCAGCAGAATTGCGAAAAATTGTTTGCCTTCTCAACCATTTCTTGCCTTCAAACTCCCATATCTCGCGAACGGATTGACCTAACCCAAAAATTCCTGTTGCTTATGAAAGCAGAAACTCGCCCGATTACAACGGTATGTGTATTTTTTCCCTAGGCCATTCTCGTTAAGCGTTTGGAGCAGCAGAATTGCGAAAAATTTATTCTCTTCTCGACCATTTCTTAGCTTCAAAATCCCATATCTCGCGAACGGATTGATCTAACCAAAAAATTCCTATTGCATCTGAAAGTAGAAACTCGCCCGATTACAACGGTATGTGTATGTTTTCCCTAGGCCATTCTGGCTAAGCGCTTGGAGCAGCAGAAGTGCGAAAAATTTGTGGCCTTCTCAACCATTTCTTGGCTTCAAACTCCCATATCTCGCGAACGGATTGACCTAACCCAAAAATTCCTATTGCATCTGAAAGTAGAAACTCGCCCGAGTACAAAGGTATGTGTGTTTTTTCCCTATGCCGTTCTGGTTAAGCGTTTGGAGCAGCAGAATTGCGAAAAATTGTTAGCCTTCTCAACCATTTCTTGGCTTCAAACTCCCATATCTCGCGAACGGATTGACCTAACCCAAAAATTCCTGTTGCGTATGAAAGTAGAAACTCGCCCGATTTCAACGGTATGTGTATTTTTTCCCTATGCCGTTCTGGTTAAGCGTTTGGAGCAGCATAATTGCGACAAATTTTTTGCCTTCTCAACCATTTCTTGGCTTCAAACTCCCATATCTCGCGAACGGATTGACCTAACCCAAAAATTCCTGTTGCGTATGAAAGTAGAAACTCGCCCGATTACAACGGTATGTGTATTTTTTCCCTAGGCCATTCTGGTTAAGCGATTGGAGCAGCAGAATTGCGAAAAATTTGTTCTCTTCTCAACCATTTCTTAGCTTCAAACTCCCATATCTCGCGAACGGATTGACCTAACCCAAAAATTGCTATTGCATTTGAAATTAGAAACTCGCCCGAATACAACGGTATGTGTATTTTTACTCTAGGCCATTCTGGTTAAGCGTTTGGAGCAGCATAATTGCGAAAAATTTTTTGCCTTCTCAACCATTTCTTGGCTTCAAACTACCCTATCGCGCGAACGGATTGACCTAACCCAAAAATTCCTATTGCGTCTGAAAGTAGAAACTCGCCCGATTACAACGGTATGTGTATTTTTTCCCTATGCCATTCTGGTTAAGCGTTTGGAGCAGCATAATTGCGACAAATTTTTTGCCTTCTCAACCATTTCTTGGCTTCAAACTACCATATCTCGCGAACGGACTGACCTAACCCAAAAATTCCTGTTGCGTATGAAAGTAGAAACACGCCCGATTACAACGGTATGTGTATTTTTTCCCTAGGCCATTCTGGTTAAGCGATTGGAGCAGCAGAAGTGCGAAAAATTTGTTGTCTTGTCAACCATTTCTTAGCTTCAAAGTCCCATATCTCGCGTACGGATTGACCCAACCCAAAAATTCCTATTGCATCTGAAAGTAGAAACTCGCCCGATTGCAACGGTATGTGCATTTTCTCCCTAGGCCATTCTGGTTAAGCGTTTCGAGCAGCAGAAGTGCGAAAAATTTGTTGTCTTCTCAACCATTTCTTAGCTTCAAACTCCCATATCTCGCGAACGGATTGACCTAACCCAAAAATTCCTATTGCATCGGAAAGTAGAAACTCGCCCGATTACAACGGTATGTGTATTTTTCCCCTAGGCCATTCTGGTTAAGCGATTGGAGCAGCAGAAGTGCGAAAAATTTGTTGTCTTCTCAAGCATTTCTTCGCTTCATAGTCCCATATCTCGCGAACGAATTGACCAAACCCAAAAATTCCTATTGCATCTGAAAGTAGAAACTCGCCCGATTACAACAGTATGTGTATTTTTTCCCTAGGCAATTCTGGTTAAGCGATTGGAGCAGCAGAATAGCGAAAAATTTATTCTCTTCTCAACCATTTCTTGGCTTCAAAGTCCCATATCTCGCGAACGGATTGACCTAACCCAAAAATTCCTATTGCATCTGAAAGTAGAAACTCGCCGATTACAAAGGTATGTGTATTTTTTCCCTATGCCATTCTGGTTAAGCGTTTGGAGCAGCAGAATTGCGAAAAATTTTTTGCCTTCGCAACCATTTCTTGGCTTCAAACTCCCATATCTCGCGAACGGATTGACCTAACCCAAAAATTCCTATTGCATCTGAAAGTAGAAACTCGCCCGATTACAACGGTATGTGTATTTTTTCCCTAGGCCATTCTCGTTAAGCGTTTGGAGGAGCAGAATTGCGAAAAATTTATTCTCTTCTCAACCATTTCTTAGCTTCAAGCTCCCATATCTCGCGAAAGGATTGACCTTACCGAAAAATTCCTATTGCATCTGAAAGTAGAAACTCGACCGATTACAAGGGTATGTGCATTTTTTCCCTAGGCCATTCTGGTTAAGCGTTTGGAGCAGCAGAATTGCGAAAAATTTGTGGCCTTCTCAACCATTTCTTGGCTTCAAACTCCCTTATCTTGCGAACGGATTGACCTAACCCAAAAATTGCTATTGCATTTGAAAGTAGAAACTCGCCCGATTACAACGGTATGTGTATTTTTACTCTAGGCCATTCTGGTTAAGCTTTTGGAGCAGCAGAATTGCGAAAAATTGTTTGCCTTCTCAACCATTTCTTGCCTTCAAACTCCCATATCTCGCGAACGGATTGACCTAACCCAAAAATTCCTGTTGCTTATGAAAGCAGAAACTCGCCCGATTACAACGGTATGTGTATTTTTTCCCTAGGCCATTCTCGTTAAGCGTTTGGAGCAGCAGAATTGCGAAAAATTTATTCTCTTCTCGACCATTTCTTAGCTTCAAAATCCCATATCTCGCGAACGGATTGATCTAACCAAAAAATTCCTATTGCATCTGAAAGTAGAAACTCGCCCGATTACAACGGTATGTGTATGTTTTCCCTAGGCCATTCTGGCTAAGCGCTTGGAGCAGCAGAAGTGCGAAAAATTTGTGGCCTTCTCAACCATTTCTTGGCTTCAAACTCCCATATCTCGCGAACGGATTGACCTAACCCAAAAATTCCTATTGCATCTGAAAGTAGAAACTCGCCCGAGTACAAAGGTATGTGTGTTTTTTCCCTATGCCGTTCTGGTTAAGCGTTTGGAGCAGCAGAATTGCGAAAAATTGTTAGCCTTCTCAACCATTTCTTGGCTTCAAACTCCCATATCTCGCGAACGGATTGACCTAACCCAAAAATTCCTGTTGCGTATGAAAGTAGAAACTCGCCCGATTTCAACGGTATGTGTATTTTTTCCCTAGGCCATTCTGGTTAAGCGATTGGAGCAGCAGAAGTGCGAAAAATTTGTTGTCTTGTCAACCATTTCTTAGCTTCAAAGTCCCATATCTCGCGAACGGATTGACCTAACCCAAAAATTCCTATTGCATCTGAAAGTAGAAACTCGCCCGATTACAACGGTATGTGCATTTTTTCCCTAGGCCATTCTGGTTAAGCGTTTGGAGGAGCAGAATTGCGAAAAATTTATTCTCTTCTCAACCATTTCTTAGCTTCAAACTCCCATATCTTGCGAACGGATTGACCTAACCTAAAAATTCCTATTGCATCTGATAGTAGAAACTCGCCCGATTACAACGGTATGTGTATTTTTTCCCTAGGCCAATCTGGTTAAGCGTTTGGAGCAGCAGAATTGCGAAAAATTTTTTGCCTTCTCAACCATTTCTTGGCTTCAAACTCCCATATCTCGCGAACGGATTGACCTAACCCAAAAATTCCTATTGCATCTGAAAGTAGAAACTCGCCCGAGTACAAAGGTATGTGTATTTTTTCCCTATGCCGTTCTGGTTAAGCGTTTGGAGCAGCAGAATTGCGAATAATTGTTTGCCTTCTCAACCATTTCTTGGCTTCAAACTCCCAATCTCGCGAACGGATTGACCTAACCCAAAAATTCCTGTAGCGTATAAAAGTAGAAACTCGCCCGATTACAACGGTATGTGTATTTTTTCCCTAGGCCATTCTGGTTAAGCGATTGGAGCAGCAGAATTGCGAAAAATTTGTTCTCTTCTCAACCATTTCTTAGCTTCAAACTCCCATATCTCGCGAACGGATTGACCTAACCCAAAAATTGCTATTGCATTTGAAAGTAGAAACTCGCCCGATTACAACGGTATTTGTATTTTTACTCTAGGCCATTCTGGTTAAGCGTTTTGTGCAGCAGAATTGCGAAAAATTTTTTGCCTTCTCAACCATTTCTTGGCTTCAAAGTCCCATATCTCGCGAACGGATTGACCTAACCCAAAAATTCCTATTGCATCTGAAAGTAGAAACTCGCCCGATTACAACGGTATGTGCATTTTTTCCCTAGGCCATTCTGGTTAAGCGTTTCGAGCAGCAGAAGTGCGAAAAATTTGTTGTCTCCTCAACCATTTCTTAGCTTCAAACTCCCATATCTCGCGAACGGATTGACCTAACCCAAAAATTCCTATTGCATCGGAAAGTAGAAACTCGCCCGATTACAACGGTATGTGTATTTTTCCCCTAGGCCATTCTGGTTAAGCGATTGGAGCAGCAGAAGTGCGAAAAATTTGTTGTCATCTCAACCATTTCTTCGCTTCATAGTCCCATATCTCGCGAACGGATTGACCAAACCCAAAAATTCCTATTGCATCTGAAAGTAGAAACCCGCCCGATTACAACAGTATGTGTATTTTTTCCCTAGGCAATTCTGGTTAAGCAATTGGAGCAGCGGAATAGCGAAAAATTTATTCTCTTCTCAACCATTTCTTGGCTTCAAAGTCCCATATCTCGCGAACGGATTGACCTAACCCAAAAATTCCTATTGCATCTGAAAGTAGAAACTCGCCCGATTACAATGGTCTGTGCATTTTTTCCCTAGGCCATTCTGGTTAAGCGTTTCGAGCAGCAGAAGTGCGAAAAATTTGTTGTCTTCTCAACCATTTCTTAGCTTCAAACTCCCATATCTCGCGAACGGATTGACCTAACCCAAAAATTCCTATTGCATCGGAAAGTAGAAACTCGCCCGATTACAACGGTATGTGTATTTTTACTCTAGGCCATTCTGGTTACGCGTTTTGAGCAGCAGAATTACGAAAAATTTTTTGCCTTCTCAACCATTTCTTGGCTTCATAATACCCTATCTCGCGAACGGATTGACCTAACCCAAAAATTCCTATTGCATCTGAAAGTAGAAACTCGCCCGATTACAACGGTATGTGTATTTTTTCCCTATGCCATTCTGGTTAAGCGTTTGGAGCAGCATAATTGCGAAAAATTTTTTGCCTTCTCAACCATTTCTTGGCTTCAAACTACCATATCTCGCGAACGGACTGACCTAACCCAAAAATTCCTGTTGCGTATGAAAGTAGAGACACGCCCGATTACAACGGTATGTGTATTTTTTCCCTAGGCCATTCTGGTTAAGCGATTGGAGCAGCAGAAGTGCGAAAAATTTGTTGTCTTGTCAACCATTTCTTAGCTTCAAAGTCCCATATCTCGCGTACGGATTGACCCAACCCAAAAATTCCTATTGCATCTGAAAGTAGAAACTCGCCCGATTGCAACGGTATGTGCATTTTCTCCCTAGGCCATTCTGGTTAAGCGTTTCGAGCAGCAGAAGTGCGAAAAATTTGTTGTCTTCTCAACCATTTCTTAGCTTCAAACTCCCATATCTCGCGAACGGATTGACCTAACCCAAAAATTCCTATTGCATCGGAAAGTAGAAACTCGCCCGATTACAACGGTATGTGTATTTTTCCCCTAGGCCATTCTGGTTAAGCGATTGGAGCAGCAGAAGTGCGAAAAATTTGTTGTCTTCTCAAGCATTTCTTCGCTTCATAGTCCCATATCTCGCGAACGAATTGACCAAACCCAAAAATTCCTATTGCATCTGAAAGTAGAAACTCGCCCGATTACAACAGTATGTGTATTTTTTCCCTAGGCAATTCTGGTTAAGCGATTGGAGCAGCAGAATAGCGAAAAATTTATTCTCTTCTCAACCATTTCTTGGCTTCAAAGTCCCATATCTCGCGAACGGATTGACCTAACCCAAAAATTCCTATTGCATCTGAAAGTAGAAACTCGCCCGATTACAATGGTCTGTGCATTTTTTCCCTATGCCGTTCTGGTTAAGCGTTTGGAGCAGCATAATTGCGACAAATTTTTTGCCTTCTCAACCATTTCTTGGCTTCAAACTCCCATATCTCGCGAACGGATTGACCTAACCCAAAAATTCCTGTTGCGTATGAAAGTAGAAACTCGCCCGATTACAACGGTATGTGTATTTTTTCCCTAGGCCATTCTGGTTAAGCGATTGGAGCAGCAGAATTGCGAAAAATTTGTTCTCTTCTCAACCATTTCTTAGCTTCAAACTCCCATATCTCGCGAACGGATTGACCTAACCCAAAAATTGCTATTGCATTTGAAATTAGAAACTCGCCCGAATACAACGGTATGTGTATTTTTACTCTAGGCCATTCTGGTTAAGCGTTTGGAGCAGCATAATTGCGAAAAATTTTTTGCCTTCTCAACCATTTCTTGGCTTCAAACTACCCTATCGCGCGAACGGATTGACCTAACCCAAAAATTCCTATTGCGTCTGAAAGTAGAAACTCGCCCGATTACAACGGTATGTGTATTTTTTCCCTATGCCATTCTGGTTAAGCGTTTGGAGCAGCATAATTGCGACAAATTTTTTGCCTTCTCAACCATTTCTTGGCTTCAAACTACCATATCTCGCGAACGGACTGACCTAACCCAAAAATTCCTGTTGCGTATGAAAGTAGAAACACGCCCGATTACAACGGTATGTGTATTTTTTCCCTAGGCCATTCTGGTTAAGCGATTGGAGCAGCAGAAGTGCGAAAAATTTGTTGTCTTGTCAACCATTTCTTAGCTTCAAAGTCCCATATCTCGCGTACGGATTGACCCAACCCAAAAATTCCTATTGCATCTGAAAGTAGAAACTCGCCCGATTGCAACGGTATGTGCATTTTCTCCCTAGGCCATTCTGGTTAAGCGTTTCGAGCAGCAGAAGTGCGAAAAATTTGTTGTCTTCTCAACCATTTCTTAGCTTCAAACTCCCATATCTCGCGAACGGATTGACCTAACCCAAAAATTCCTATTGCATCGGAAAGTAGAAACTCGCCCGATTACAACGGTATGTGTATTTTTCCCCTAGGCCATTCTGGTTAAGCGATTGGAGCAGCAGAAGTGCGAAAAATTTGTTGTCTTCTCAAGCATTTCTTCGCTTCATAGTCCCATATCTCGCGAACGAATTGACCAAACCCAAAAATTCCTATTGCATCTGAAAGTAGAAACTCGCCCGATTACAACAGTATGTGTATTTTTTCCCTAGGCAATTCTGGTTAAGCGATTGGAGCAGCAGAATAGCGAAAAATTTATTCTCTTCTCAACCATTTCTTGGCTTCAAAGTCCCATATCTCGCGAACGGATTGACCTAACCCAAAAATTCCTATTGCATCTGAAAGTAGAAACTCGCCGATTACAAAGGTATGTGTATTTTTTCCCTATGCCATTCTGGTTAAGCGTTTGGAGCAGCAGAATTGCGAAAAATTTTTTGCCTTCGCAACCATTTCTTGGCTTCAAACTCCCATATCTCGCGAACGGATTGACCTAACCCAAAAATTCCTATTGCATCTGAAAGTAGAAACTCGCCCGATTACAACGGTATGTGTATTTTTTCCCTAGGCCATTCTCGTTAAGCGTTTGGAGGAGCAGAATTGCGAAAAATTTATTCTCTTCTCAACCATTTCTTAGCTTCAAGCTCCCATATCTCGCGAAAGGATTGACCTTACCGAAAAATTCCTATTGCATCTGAAAGTAGAAACTCGCCCGATTACAAGGGTATGTGCATTTTTTCCCTAGGCCATTCTGGTTAAGCGTTTGGAGCAGCAGAATTGCGAAAAATTTGTGGCCTTCTCAACCATTTCTTGGCTTCAAACTCCCTTATCTTGCGAACGGATTGACCTAACCCAAAAATTGCTATTGCATTTGAAAGTAGAAACTCGCCCGATTACAACGGTATGTGTATTTTTACTCTAGGCCATTCTGGTTAAGCTTTTGGAGCAGCAGAATTGCGAAAAATTGTTTGCCTTCTCAACCATTTCTTGCCTTCAAACTCCCATATCTCGCGAACGAATTGACCAAACCCAAAAATTCCTATTGCATCTGAAAGTAGAAACTCGCCCGATTACAACAGTATGTGTATTTTTTCCCTAGGCAATTCTGGTTAAGCGATTGGAGCAGCAGAATAGCGAAAAATTTATTCTCTTCTCAACCATTTCTTGGCTTCAAAGTCCCATATCTCGCGAACGGATTGACCTAACCCAAAAATTCCTATTGCATCTGAAAGTAGAAACTCGCCGATTACAAAGGTATGTGTATTTTTTCCCTATGCCATTCTGGTTAAGCGTTTGGAGCAGCAGAATTGCGAAAAATTTTTTGCCTTCGCAACCATTTCTTGGCTTCAAACTCCCATATCTCGCGAACGGATTGACCTAACCCAAAAATTCCTATTGCATCTGAAAGTAGAAACTCGCCCGATTACAACGGTATGTGTATTTTTTCCCTAGGCCATTCTCGTTAAGCGTTTGGAGGAGCAGAATTGCGAAAAATTTATTCTCTTCTCAACCATTTCTTAGCTTCAAGCTCCCATATCTCGCGAAAGGATTGACCTTACCGAAAAATTCCTATTGCATCTGAAAGTAGAAACTCGCCCGATTACAAGGGTATGTGCATTTTTTCCCTAGGCCATTCGGGTTAAGCGTTTGGAGCAGCAGAATTGCGAAAAATTTGTGGCCTTCTCAACCATTTCTTGGCTTCAAACTCCCTTATCTTGCGAACGGATTGACCTAACCCAAAAATTGCTATTGCATTTGAAAGTAGAAACTCGCCCGATTACAACGGTATGTGTATTTTTACTCTAGGCCATTCTGGTTAAGCTTTTGGAGCAGCAGAATTGCGAAAAATTGTTTGCCTTCTCAACCATTTCTTGCCTTCAAACTCCCATATCTCGCGAACGGATTGACCTAACCCAAAAATTCCTGTTGCTTATGAAAGCAGAAACTCGCCCGATTACAACGGTATGTGTATTTTTTCCCTAGGCCATTCTCGTTAAGCGTTTGGAGCAGCAGAATTGCGAAAAATTTATTCTCTTCTCGACCATTTCTTAGCTTCAAAATCCCATATCTCGCGAACGGATTGATCTAACCAAAAAATTCCTATTGCATCTGAAAGTAGAAACTCGCCCGATTACAACGGTATGTGTATGTTTTCCCTAGGCCATTCTGGCTAAGCGCTTGGAGCAGCAGAAGTGCGAAAAATTTGTGGCCTTCTCAACCATTTCTTGGCTTCAAACTCCCATATCTCGCGAACGGATTGACCTAACCCAAAAATTCCTATTGCATCTGAAAGTAGAAACTCGCCCGAGTACAAAGGTATGTGTGTTTTTTTCCCTATGCCGTTCTGGTTAAGCGTTTGGAGCAGCAGAATTGCGAAAAATTGTTAGCCTTCTCAACCATTTCTTGGCTTCAAACTCCCATATCTCGCGAACGGATTGACCTAACCCAAAAATTCCTGTTGCGTATGAAAGTAGAAACTCGCCCGATTTCAACGGTATGTGTATTTTTTCCCTAGGCCATTCTGGTTAAGCGATTGGAGCAGCAGAAGTGCGAAAAATTTGTTGTCTTGTCAACCATTTCTTAGCTTCAAAGTCCCATATCTCGCGAACGGATTGACCTAACCCAAAAATTCCTATTGCATCTGAAAGTAGAAACTCGCCCGATTACAACGGTATGTGCATTTTTTCCCTAGGCCATTCTGGTTAAGCGTTTGGAGGAGCAGAATTGCGAAAAATTTATTCTCTTCTCAACCATTTCTTAGCTTCAAACTCCCATATCTTGCGAACGGATTGACCTAACCTAAAAATTCCTATTGCATCTGAAAGTAGAAACTCGCCCGATTACAACGGTATGTGTATTTTTTCCCTAGGCCAATCTGGTTAAGCGTTTGGAGCAGCAGAATTGCGAAAAATTTTTTGCCTTCTCAACCATTTCTTGGCTTCAAACTCCCATATCTCGCGAACGGATTGACCTAACCCAAAAATTCCTATTGCATCTGAAAGTAGAAACTCGCCCGAGTACAAAGGTATGTGTATTTTTTCCCTATGCCGTTCTGGTTAAGCGTTTGGAGCAGCAGAATTGCGAATAATTGTTTGCCTTCTCAACCATTTCTTGGCTTCAAACTCCCAATCTCGCGAACGGATTGACCTAACCCAAAAATTCCTGTAGCGTATAAAAGTAGAAACTCGCCCGATTACAACGGTATGTGTATTTTTTCCCTAGGCCATTCTGGTTAAGCGATTGGAGCAGCAGAATTGCGAAAAATTTGTTCTCTTCTCAACCATTTCTTAGCTTCAAACTCCCATATCTCGCGAACGGATTGACCTAACCCAAAAATTGCTATTGCATTTGAAAGTAGAAACTCGCCCGATTACAACGGTATTTGTATTTTTACTCTAGGCCATTCTGGTTAAGCGTTTTGTGCAGCAGAATTGCGAAAAATTTTTTGCCTTTTCAACCATTTCTTGGCTTCAAAGTCCCATATCTCGCGAACGGATTGACCTAACCCAAAAATTCCTATTGCATCTGAAAGTAGAAACTCGCCCGATTACAACGGTATGTGCATTTTTTCCCTAGGCCATTCTGGTTAAGCGTTTCGAGCAGCAGAAGTGCGAAAAATTTGTTGTCTCCTCAACCATTTCTTAGCTTCAAACTCCCATATCTCGCGAACGGATTGACCTAACCCAAAAATTCCTATTGCATCGGAAAGTAGAAACTCGCCCGATTACAACGGTATGTGTATTTTTCCCCTAGGCCATTCTGGTTAAGCGATTGGAGCAGCAGAAGTGCGAAAAATTTGTTGTCATCTCAACCATTTCTTCGCTTCATAGTCCCATATCTCGCGAACGGATTGACCAAACCCAAAAATTCCTATTGCATCTGAAGGTAGAAACCCGCCCGATTACAACAGTATGTGTATTTTTTCCCTAGGCAATTCTGGTTAAGCAATTGGAGCAGCAGAATAGCGAAAAATTTATTCTCTTCTCAACCATTTCTTGGCTTCAAAGTCCCATATCTCGCGAACGGATTGACCTAACCCAAAAATTCCTATTGCATCTGAAAGCAGAAACTCGCCCGATTACAATGGTCTGTGCATTTTTTCCCTAGGCCATTCTGGTTAAGCGTTTCGAGCAGCAGAAGTGCGAAAAATTTGTTGTCTTCTCAACCATTTCTTAGCTTCAAACTCCCATATCTCGCGAACGGATTGACCTAACCCAAAAATTCCTATTGCATCGGAAAGTAGAAACTCGCCCGATTACAACGGTATGTGTATTTTTACTCTAGGCCATTCTGGTTAGGCGTTTTGAGCAGCAGAATTACGAAAAATTTTTTGCCTTCTCAACCATTTCTTGGCTTCATAATACCCTATCTCGCGAACGGATTGACCTAACCCAAAAATTCCTATTGCATCTGAAAGTAGAAACTCGCCCGATTACAACGGTATGTGTATTTTTTCCCTATGCCATTCTGGTTAAGCGTTTGGAGCAGCATAATTGCGAAAAATTTTTTGCCTTCTCAACCATTTCTTGGCTTCAAACTACCATATCTCGCGAACGGACTGACCTAACCCAAAAATTCCTGTTGCGTATGAAAGTAGAAACACGCCCGATTACAACGGTATGTGTATTTTTTCCCTAGGCCATTCTGGTTAAGCGATTGGAGCAGCAGAAGTGCGAAAAATTTGTTGTCTTGTCAACCATTTCTTAGCTTCAAAGTCCCATATCTCGCGTACGGATTGACCCAACCCAAAAATTCCTATTGCATCTGAAAGTAGAAACTCGCCCGATTGCAACGGTATGTGCATTTTTTCCCTAGGCCATTCTGGTTAAGCGTTTCGAGCAGCAGAAGTGCGAAAAATTTGTTGTCTTCTCAACCATTTCTTAGCTTCAAACTCCCATATCTCGCGAACGGATTGACCTAACCCAAAAATTCCTATTGCATCGGAAAGTAGAAACTCGCCCGATTACAACGGTATGTGTATTTTTCCCCTAGGCCATTCTGGTTAAGCGATTGGAGCAGCAGAAGTGCGAAAAATTTGTTGTCTTCTCAAGCATTTCTTCGCTTCATAGTCCCATATCTCGCGAACGAATTGACCAAACCCAAAAATTCCTATTGCATCTGAAAGTAGAAACTCGCCCGATTACAACAGTATGTGTATTTTTTCCCTAGGCAATTCTGGTTAAGCGATTGGAGCAGCAGAATAGCGAAAAATTTATTCTCTTCTCAACCATTTCTTGGCTTCAAAGTCCCATATCTCGCGAACGGATTGACCTAACCCAAAAATTCCTATTGCATCTGAAAGTAGAAACTCGCCCGATTACAATGGTCTGTGCATTTTTTCCCTAGGCCATTCTGGTTAAGCGTTTGGAGCAGCAGAATTGCGAAAAATTTTTTGCCTTCTCAACCATTTCTTGGCTTCAAACTCCCATATCTCGCGAACGGATTGACCTAACCCAAAAATTCCTGTTGCGTATGAAAGTAGAAACTCGCCCGATTACAACGGTATGTGTATTTTTTCCCTAGGCCATTCTGGTTAAGCGATTGGAGCAGCAGAATTGCGAAAAATTTGTTCTCTTCTCAACCATTTCTTAGCTTCAAACTCCCATATCTCGCGAACGGATTGACCTAACCCAAAAATTGCTATTGCATTTGAAATTAGAAACTCGCCCGAATACAACGGTATGTGTATTTTTACTCTAGGCCATTCTGGTTAAGCGTTTGGAGCAGCATAATTGCGAAAAATTTTTTGCCTTCTCAACCATTTCTTGGCTTCAAACTACCATATCTCGCGAACGGACTGACCTAACCCAAAAATTCCTATTGCATCTGAAAGTAGAAACTCGCCCGATTACAATGGTATGTGTATTTTTCCCCTAGGCCATTCTGGTTAAGCGTTTGGAGCAGCAGAAGTGCGAAAAATTTTTTGCGTTCTTAACCATTTCTTGGCTTCAACCTCCCATATCTCGCGAACGGATTGACCTAACCATAAAATTCCTGTTGCGTATGAAAGTAGAAACTCGCCCGATTACAACGGTATGTGTATTTTTTCCCTAGGCCATTCTGGTTAAGCGATTGGAGCAGCAGATGTGCGAAAAATTTGTTGTCTTGTCAACCATTTCTTAGCTTCAAAGTCCCATATCTCGCGAACGGATTGACCTAACCCAAAAATTCCTATTCCGTCTGAAAGTAGAAACTCGCCCGATTACAAGGGTATGTGTATTTTTTCCCTAGGCCATTCTGGTTAAGCGTTTGGAGCAGCAGAATTGCGTTAAATTTTTTGCCTTCTCAACCATTTCTTGGCTTCAAACTCCCATATGTCGCGAACCGATTGTCCTAACCCAAAAATTCCTATTGCATCTAAAAGTAGAAACTCGCCCGATTACAATGGTATGTGTATTTTTTCCCTAGGCCATTCTCGTTAAGCGTTTGGAGCAGCCGAAGTGCGAAAAATTTGTGGCCTTCTCAACCATTTCTTGGCTTCAAACTCCCTTATCTTGCGAACGGATTGACCTAACCCAAAAATTGCTATTGCATTTAAAAGTAGAAACTCGCCCGATTACAACGGTATGTGTATTTTTACTCTAGGCCATTCTGGTTAAGCGTTTGGTGCAGCAGAATTGCGTTAAATTTTTGTCTTCTCAACCATTTCTTCGCTTCATAGTCCCATATCTCGCGAACGGATTGACCTAACCCAAAAATTCCTATTGCATCGGAAAGTAGAAACTCGCCCGATTACAACGGTATGTGTATTTTTCCCCTAGGCCACTCTGGTTAAGCGATTGGAGCAGCAGAATTGCGAAAAATTTGTTGTCTTCTCAACCATTTCTTCGCTTCATAGTTCCATATCTCGCGAACGGATTGACCTAACCCAAAAATTCCTATTGCATCTGAAAGTAGAAACTCCCCCGATTACGACGGTATGTGTATTTTTTCCCTATGCCATTCTGGTTAAGCGTTTGGAGCAGCAGAATTGCGAAAAATTGTTTGCCTTCTCAACCATTTCTTGGCTTCAAACTGCCATATCTCGCGAACGGATTGACCTAACCCAAAAATTCCTGTTGCGTATGAAAGTAGAAACTCGCCCGATTACAACGGTATGTGTATTTTTTCCCTAGGCCATTCTGGTTAAACGATTGGAGCAGCAGAATTGCGAAAAATTTGTTCTCTTCTCAACCATTTCTTAGCTTCAAACTCCCATATCTCGCGAACGGATTGACCTAACCCAAAAATTGCTATTGCATTTGAAATATAGAAACTCGCCCGAATACAACGGTAAGTGTATTTTTACTCTAGGCCATTCTGGTTAAGCGTTTTGAGCAGCAGAATTGCGAAAAATCTTTTGCCTGCTCAACCATTTCTTGGCTTCATAATACCCTATCTCGCGAACGGATTGACCTAACCCAAAAATTCCTATTGCGTATGAAAGTAGAAACTCGCCCGATTACAACGGTATGTGTATTTTTTCCCTAGGCCATTCTGGTTAAGCGATTGGAGCAGCAGATATGCGAAAAATTTGTTGTCTTGTCAACCATTTCTTAGCTTCAAAGTCCCATATCTCGCGAACGGATTGATCTAACCCAAAAATTCCTATTGCATCTGAAAGTAGAAACTCGCCCGATTACAACGGTATGTGCATTTTTTCCCTAGGCCATTCTGGTTAAGCGTTTCGAGCAGCAGAAGTGCGAAAAATTTGTTGTCTTCTCAACCATTTCTTAGCTTCAAACTCCCATATCTCGCGAACGGATTGACCTAACCCAAAAATTCCTATTGCATCGGAAAGTAGAAACTCGCCCGATTACAACGGTATGTGTATTTTTCCCCTAGGCCATTCTGGTTAAGCGATTGGAGCAGCAGAAGTGCGAAAAATTTATTCTCTTCTCAACCATTTCTTAGCTTCAAACTCCCATATCTCGCGAACGGATTGACCTATCCCAAAAATTCCTATTGCATCTGAAAGTAGAAACTCGCCCGATTACAACGGTCTGTGCATTTTTTCCCTAGGCGATTCTGGTTAAGCGTTTGGAGCAGCAGAATTGCGAAAAATTTATTCTCTTCTCAACCATTTCTTAGATTCAAACACCCATATCTCGCGAACGGATTGACCTAACCCAAAAATTGCTATTTTATCTGAAAGTAGAAACTCGCCCGATTACAACGGTATGTGTATTTTTTACCTAGGCCAATCTGGTTAAGCGTTTGGAGCAGCAGAATTGCGAAAAATTTTTTGCCTTCTCAACCATTTCTTGGCTTCAAACTCCCATATCTCGCGAACGGATTGACCTAACCCAAAAATTCCTATTGCATCTGAAAGTAGAAACTCGCCCGATTACAATGGTATGTGTATTTTTTCCCTAGGCCATTCTCGTTAAGCGTTTGGAGCAGCCGAAGTGCGAAAAATTTGTGGCCTTCTCACCATTTCTTGGCTTCAAACTCCCTTATCTTGCGAACGGATTGACCTAACCCAAAAATTGCTATTGCATTTGAAAGTAGAAACTCGCCCGATTACAACGGTCTGTGCATTTTTTCCTTAGGCGATTCTGGTTAAGCGTTTGGAGCAGCAGAATTGCGAAAAATTTATTCTCTTCTCAACCATTTCTTAGCTTCAAACTCCCATATCTCGCGAACGCATTGATCTAACCAAAAAATTCCTATTGCATCTGAAAGTAGAAACTCGCCCGATTACAACGGTATGTGTATTTTTTACCTAGGCCAATCTGGTTAAGCGTTTGGAGCAGCAGAATTGCGAAAAGTTTTTTGCCTTCTCAACCATTTCTTGGCTTCATAACACCCTATCTCGCTAACCGATTGACCTAACGCAAAAATTCCTATTGCATCTGAAAGTAGAAACTCGCCCGATTACAACGGTATGTGTATTTTTTCCCTAGGCCATTCTGGTTAAGCGTTTGGAGCAGCAGAATTGCGTTAAATTTTTTGCCTTCTCAACCATTTCTTGGCTTCAAACTCCCATATGTCGCGAACGGATTGACCTAACCCAAAAATTCCTATTGCATCTGAAAGTAGAAACTCGCCCGATTACAATGGTATGTGTATTTTTTCCCTAGGCCATTCTCGTTAAGCGTTTGGAGCAGCCGAAGTGCGAAAAATTTGTGGCCTTCTCAACCATTTCTTGGCTTCAAACTCCCTTATCTTGCGAACGGATTGACCTAACCCAAAAATTGCTATTGCATTTGAAAGTAGAAACTCGCCCGATTACAACGGTATGTGTATTTTTACTCTAGGCCATTCTGGTTACGCGTTTCGAGCAGCAGAATTGCGAAAAATTTTTTGCCTTCTCAACCATTTCTTGGCTTCATAATACCCTATCTCGCTAACCGATTGACCTAACCCAAAAATTCCTGTTGCGTATGAAAAAAGAAACTCGCCCGATTACAACGGTATGTGTATTTTTTCCCTAGGCCATTCGCGTTAAGCGTTTGGAGCAGCAGAATTGCGAAAAATTTATTCTCTTCTCAACCATTTCTTAGCTTCAAACTCCCATATCTCGCGAACGCATTGATCTAACCAAAAAATTCCTATTGCATCTGAAAGTAGAAACTCGCCCGATTACAACGGAATGTGTATTGTTTACATAGGCCAATCTGGTTAAGCGTTTGGAGCAGCAGAATTGCGAAAAATTTTTTGCCTTCTCAACCATTTCTTGGCTTCAAACTCCCATATGTCGCGAACGGATTGACCTAACCCAAAAATTCCTATTGCATCTGAAAGTAGAAACTCGCCCGATTACAATGGTATGTGTATTTTTTCCCTAGGCCATTCTCGTTAAGCGTTTGGAGCAGCAGAAGTGCGAAAAATTTGTGGCCTTCTCAACCATTTCTTGGCTTCAAACTCCCTTATCTTGCGAACGGATTGACCTAACCCAAAAATTGCTATTGCATTTGGAAGTAGAAACTCGCCCGATTACAACGGTATGTGTATTTTTACTCTAGGCCATTCTGGTTAAGCGTTTGGAGCAGCAGAATTGCGAAAAATTTGTTGCCGTCTCAACCATTTCTTGGCTTCATAATACCCTATCTCGCTAACCGATTGACCTAACCCAAAAATTCCTGTTGCGTATGAAAAAAGAAACTCGCCCGATTACAACGGTATGTGTATTTTTTCCCTAGGCCATTCGCGTTAAGCGTTTGGAGCAGCAGAATTGCGAAAAATTTATTCTCTTCTCAACCATTTCTTAGCTTCAAACTCCCATATCTCGCGAACGCATTGATCTAACCAAAAAATTCCTATTGCATCTGAAAGTAGAAACTCGCCCGATTACAACGGAATGTGTATTGTTTACCTAGGCCAATCTGGTTAAGCGTTTGGAGCAGCAGAATTGCGAAAAGTTTTTTGCCTTCTCAACCATTTCTTGGCTTCATAATACCCTATCTCGCTAACCGATTGACCTAACCCAAAAATTCCTATTGCATCTGAAAGTAGAAACTCGCCCGATTACAACGGTATGCGTATTTTTTCCCTAGGCCATTCTGGTTAAGTGATTGGAGCAGCAGAAGTGCGAAAAATTTGTTGTCTTGTCTACCATTTCTTAGCTTCAAACTGCCATATCTCGCGAACGGATTGACCTAACCCAAAAATTCCTATTGCATTTGACAGTAGAAACTCGCCCGATTACAACGGTCTGTGCATTTTTTCCCTAGGCCATTCTGGTTAAGCTTTTGGAGGAGCAGAAGTGCGAAAAATTTATTCTCTTCTCAACCATTTCTTAGCTTCAAACTCCCATATCTCGCGAACGGATTAACCTAACCGAAAAATTCCTATTGCATCTGAAAGTAGAAACTCGCCCGATTACAACGGTATGTGCATTTTTTCCCTAGGCCATTCTCGTTAAGCGTTTGGAGCAGCAGAATTGCGAAAAATTTATTCTCTTCTCAACCATTTCTTAGCTTCAAACTCCCATATCTCGCGAACGGATTGACCTAACCCAAAAATTCCTATTGCATCTGAAAGTAGAAACTCGCCCGATTACAACGGTCTGTGCATTTTTTCCCTAGGCCATTCTGGTTAAGCGTTTGGAGCAGCAGAATTGCGAAAAATTTATTCTCTTCTCAACCATTTCTTAGCTTCAAACTCCCATATCTTGCGAACGGATTGACCTAACCCAAAAATTCCTATTGCATCTGAAAGTAGAAACTCGCCCGATTACAATGGTATGTGTATTTTTTCCCTAGGCCATTCTCGTTAAGCGTTTGGAGCAGCAGAAGTGCGAAAAATTTGTAGTCTTCTCAACCATTTCTTCGCTTCATAGTCCCATATCTCGCGAACGGATTGACCAAACCCAAAAATTCCTATTGCACCTGAAAGTAGAAACTCGCCCGATTACAAAGGTATGTGTATTTTTTCCCTAGGCCATTCTCGTTAAGCGTTTGGAGCAGCAGAATTGCGAAAAATTTATTCTCTTCTCAACCATTTCTTAGCTTCAAACTCCCATATCTCGCGAACGCATTGATCTAACCAAAAAATTTCTATTGCATCTGAAAGTAGAAACTCGCCCGATTACAACGGTATGTGTATTTTTTACCTAGGCCAATCTGGTTAAGCGTTTGGAGCAGCAGAATTGCGAAAAATTTTTTGCCTCCTCAACCATTTCTTGGCTTCATAATACCCTATCTCGCTAACCGATTGACCTAACGCAAAAATTCCTATTGCATCTGAAAGTAGAAACTCGCCCGATTACAACGGTATGTGTATTTTTTCCCTAGGCCATTCTGGTTAAGCGTTTGGAGCAGCAGAATTGCGTTAAATTTTTTGCCTTCTCAACCATTTCTTGGCTTGAAACTCCCATATGTCGCGAACGGATTGACCTAACCCAAAAATTCCTATTGCATCTGAAAGTAGAAACTCGCCCGATTACAATGGTATGTGTATTTTTTCCCTAGGCCATTCTCGTTAAGCGTTTGGAGCAGCCGAAGTGCGAAAAATTTGTGGCCTTCTCAACCATTTCTTGGCTTCAAACTCCCTTATCTTGCGAACGGATTGACCTAACCCAAAAATTGCTATTGCATTTGAAAGTAGAAACTCGCCCGATTACAACGGTAGGTGTATTTTTACTCTAGGACATTCTGGTTAAGCGTTTGGAGCAGCAGAATTGCGAAAAATTTTTTGCCTTCTCAACCATTTCTTGGCTTCATAATACCCTATCTCGCTAACCGATTGACCTAACCCAAAAATTCCTGTTGCGTATGAAAGTAGAAACTCGCCCGATTACAACGGTATGTGTATTTTTTCCCTAGGCCATTCGCGTTAAGCGTTTGGAGCAGCAGAATTGCGAAAAATTTATTCTCTTCTCAACCATTTCTTAGCTTCAAACTCCCATATCTCGCGAACGCATTCATCTAACCAAAAAATTCCTATTGCATCTGAAAGTAGAAACTCGCCCGATTACAACGGTATGTGTATTTTTTACCTAGGCCAATCTGGTTAAGCGTTTGGAGCAGCAGAATTGCGAAAAATTTTTTGCCTTCTCAACCATTTCTTGGCTTCAAACTCCCATATGTCGCGAACGGATTGACCTAACCCAAAAATTCCTATTGCATCTGAAAGTAGAAACTCGCCCGATTACAATGGTATGTGTATTTTTTCCCTAGGCCATTCTCGTTAAGCGTTTGGAGCAGCAGAAGTGCGAAAAATTTGTGGCCTTCTCAACCATTTCTTGGCTTCAAACTCCCTTATCTTGCGAACGGATACACCTAACCCAAAAATTGCTATTGCATTTGAAAGTAGAAACTCGCCCGATTACAACGGTATATGTATTTTTACTCTAGGCCATTCTGGTTAAGCGTTTGGAGCAGCAGAATTGGGAAAAATTTGTTCTCTCCTCAACCGTTTCTTAGCTTCAAACTCCCATACCTCCCGAACGGATTGACCTAACCCAAAAATTCCTATCGCATCTGAAAGTAGAAACTCGCCCGCTTGCAACGGTATGTGTATTTTTTCCCTAGGCCATTCAGGTTAAGCGTTTGGAGCAGCAGAATTGCGAAATTTTTTGGCCTTCTCAACCATTTCTTGGCTTCATAATACCCTATCTCGCGAACGGATTGACCTAACCCAAAAATTCCTAATGCATCTGAAAGTAGAAGCTCGCCCGATTACAACGGTATGTGTATTTTTTCCCTATGCCATTCTGGATAAGCGTTTGGAGCAGCAGAATTGCGACAAATTTTTTGCGTTCTCAACCATTTCTTGGCTTCAACCTCCCATATCTCGCGAACGGATTGACCCAACCCAAAAATTCCTGTTGCGTCTGATAGTAGAAACTCGCCCGATTACAACGGTATGTGTATTTTTTCCCTAGGCCATTCTGGTTAAGCGTTTGGAGCAGCAGAATTGCGACAAATTTTTTGCGTTCTCAACCATTTCTTGGCTTCAACCTCCCATATCTCGCGAACGGATTGACCCAACCCAAAAATTCCTGTTGCGTCTGATAGTGGAAACTCGCCCGATTACAACGGTATGTGTATTTTTTCCCTATGCCATTCTGGATAAGCGTTTGGAGCAGCAGAATTGCGAAAAATTTTTTGCCTTCTCAACCATTTCTTGGCTTCAAACTCCCATATGTCGCGATCGGATTGACCTAACCCAACAACTCCTGTTGCGTATGATAGTAGAAACTCGCCCGATTACAACGGTATGTGTATTTTTTCCCTAGGCCATTCTGGTTAAGCGTTTGGAGCAGCAGAAGTGCGAAAAATTAGGGCCTTCTCAACCATTTCTTGGCTTCAAACTCCCTTATCTTGCGAACGGATTGATCTAACCCAAAAATTGCTATTGCATCTGAAAGTAGAAACTCGCCAGATTACAACGGTATGAGTATTTTTACTCTAGGCCATTCTGGTTAAGCGTTTGGAGCAGCAGAATTGCGAAAAATTTTTTGCATTCTCAACGATTTCTTGGCTTCATAATACCCTATCTCGTGAACGGATTGACCTAACCCAATAATTCCTACTGCATCTGAAAGTAGAAGCTCGCCCGATTACAACGGTATGTGTATTTTTTCCCTATGCCATTCTGGTTAAGCGTTTGGAGCAGCAGAATTGCGAAAAATTTTTTGCCTTCTCAACCATTTCTTGACTTCAAACTCCCGTATGTCGCGAACGGATTGACCTAACCCAAAAATTCCTGTTGCGTAAGAAAGTAGAAACTCGCCCGATTACAACGGTATGTGTATTTTTTCCCTAGGCCATTCTGGTTAAGCGTTTGGAGCAGCAGAAGTGCGAAAAATTAGGGCCTTCTCAACCATTTCTTGGCTTCAAACTCCCTTATCTTGCGAACGGATTGAACTAACCCAAAAATTGCTATTGCATCTGAAAGTAGAAACTCGCCCGATTACAGCGGTATGTGTATTTTTTCCCTAGGCCATTCTGGTTAAGCGTTTGGAGCAGCAGAAGTGCGACAAATTTTGTGCCTTCTCAACCATTTCTTGGCTTCAAACTCCCATATCTCGCGAACGGATTGACCTAACCCAAAAATTCCTATTGCTTCTCAAAGTAGAAACTCGCCCGATTACAATGGTATGTGTATTTTTTCCCTAGGCCATTCTGGTTAAGCGTTTGGAGCAGCAGAATTGCGACAAATTTTTTGCGTTCTCAAACATTTCTTGGCTTCAAACACCCATATCGCGCGAACGGATTGACCCACGCCAAAAATTCCTGTTGCGTCTGAAAGTAGAATCTCGCCCGATTACAACGGTATGTGTATTTTTTCCCTAGGCCATTCTGGTTAAGCATTTGGAGCAGCAGAATTGCGAAAAATTTATTCTCTTCTCATCCATTTCTTAGCTTCAAACTCCCATATCTCGCGAACGGACTGTCCTAACCCAAAAATTCCTATTGCATCTGAAAGTAGAAACTCGCCCGATTACAACAGTATGTGTATTTTTTCCCTAGGCCATTCTGGTTAAGCGTTTGGAGCAGCAGAAGTGCGAAAAATTTCTGGCCTTCTCAACCATTTCTTGGCTTCAAACTACCATATCTCGCGAACGGATTGACCTAACCCAAAAATTCCTATTGCATCTGAAAGTAGAAACTCGCCCGATTACAATGGTATGTGTATTTTTTCCCTAGGCCATTCTGGTTAAGCGTTTGGAGCATCAGAATTGCGAAAAATTTTTTGCGTTCTCAACCATATCTTGGCTTCAACCTACCATATCTCGCGAACGGATTGACCCAACCCAAAAATTCCTGTTGCGTCTGAAAGTAGAAACTCGCCCGATTACAACGGTATGTGTATTTTTTCCCTAGGCCATTCTGGTTAAGCGATTGGAGCAGCAGAATTGCGAAAAATTTGATCTCTTCTCAACCATTTCTTAGCTTCAAACTCCCATATCTCGCGAACGGATTGACCTAACCCAAAAATTCCTATCGCATCTGAAAGTAGAAACTCGCCCGATTACAACAGTATGTGTATTTTTTCCCTAGGCCATTCTGGTTGAGCGTTTGGAGCAGCAGAAGTGCGAAAAAATTGTGGCCTTCTCAATCATTTCTTGGCTTCAAACTCCCTTATCTTGCGAACGGATTGACCTAACCCAAAAATTGCTATTGCATCTGAAAGTAGAAACTCGCCCGATTACAACGGTATGTGTATTTTTACTCTAGGCCATTCTGGTTAAGCGTTTGGAGCAGCAGAATAGCGAAAAATTTTTTGCCTTCTCAACCATTTCTTGGTTTCAAACTCCCATATGTCGCGAACGGATTGACCTAACCCAAAAATTCCTGTTGCGTATGAAAGTAGAAACTCGCCCGATTACAACAGTATGTGTATTTTTTCCCTAGGCCATTCTGGTTAAGCGATTGGAGCAGCAGAAGTGCAAAAAATTTGTTGTCTTGTCAACCATTTCTTAGCTTCAAAGTCCCATATCTCGAGAACGGATTGACCTCACCCAAAAATTCCTATTGCATCTGAAAGTAGAAACTCGCCCGATTACAACGGTATGTGTATTTTTTCCCTAGGCCATTCTGGTTAAGCGTTTGGAGCATCAGAATTGCGAAAAATTTTTTGCGTTCTCAACCATATCTTGGCTTCAACCTACCATATCTCGCGAACGGATTGACCCAACCCAAAAATTCCTGTTGCGTCTGAAAGTAGAAACTCGCCCGATTACAACGGTATGTGTATTTTTTCCCTAGGCCATTCTGGTTAAGCGATTGGAGCAGCAGAATTGCGAAAAATTTGATCTCTTCTCAACCATTTCTTAGCTTCAAACTCCCATATCTCGCGAACGGATTGACCTAACCCAAAAATTCCTTTCGCATCTGAAAGTAGAAACTCGCCCGATTACAACAGTATGTGTATTTTTTCCCTAGGCCATTCTGGTTGAGCGTTTGGAGCAGCAGAAGTGCGAAAAATTTGTGGCCTTCTCAATCATTTATTGGCTTCAAACTCCCATATCTCGCGAACGGATTGACCTAACCCAAAAATTCCTATTGCAACTGAAAGTAGAATCTCGCCCGATTACAACGGTATGTGTATTTTTTCCCTAGGCCATTCTGGTTAAGCGTTTGGAGCAGCAGAGTTGCGAAAAATTTTTTGCCTTCTCAACCATTTCTTGGCTTCAAACTCCCATATCTCGCGAACGGATTGACCTAACCCAAAAATTCCTATTGCATCTAAAAGTAGAAACTCGCACGATTACAATGGTATGTGTATTTTTTCCCTAGGCCATTCTGGTTAAGCGTTTGGAGCAGCAGAATTGCGAAAAATTTGTGGCCTTCTCAACCATTTCTTGGCTTCAAACTCCCATATCTTGCGAACGGATTGACCTAATCCAAAAATTGCTATTGCATTTGAAAGTAGAAACTCACCCGATTACAACGGTATGTGTATTTTTCTCCTAGGCCATTCTGGTTAAGCGATTGCAGCTGCAGAAGTGCGAAAAATTTGTTGTCTTCTCAACCATTTCTTCGCTTCATAGTCCCATATCTCGCGAACGGATTGACCAAACCCAAAAATTCCTGCTGCGTCTGAAAGTAGAAACTCGCCCGATGACAACGGTATGTGTATTTTTTCCCTAGGCCATTCTGGTTAAGCGTTTGGAGCAGCAGAGTTGCGAAAAATTTTTTGCCTTCTCAACCATTTCTTGGCTTCAAACACCCATATCTCGCGAACGGATTGACCTAACCCAAAAATTCCTATTGCAACTGACAGTAGAATCTCGCCCGATTACAACGGTATGTGTATTTTTTCCCTAGGCCATTCTGGTTAAGCGTTTGGAGCAGCAGAGTTGCGAAAAATTTTTTGCCTTCTCAACCATTTCTTGGCTTCAAACTCCCATATCTCGCGAACGGATTGACCTAACCCAAAAATTCCTATTGCATCTGAAAGTAGAAACTCGCCCGATTACAATGGTATGTGTATTTTTTCCCTAGGCCATTCTGGTTAAGCGTTTGGAGCAGCAGAATTGCGAAAATTTTTTTGCAATCTCAACCATTTCTTGGCTTCAACCTCCCATATCTCGCGAACGGATTGACCCAACCCAAAAATTCTTGTTGCGTCTTAAAGTAGAAACTCGCCCGATTACAACGGTATGTGTATTTTTTCCCTAGGCCATTCTGGTTAAGCGATTGGAGCAGCAGAATTGCGAAAAATTTGTTCTCTTCTCAACCATTTCTTAGCTTCAAACTCCCATATCTCGCGAACGGATTGTCCTAACCCAAAAATTCCTGTTGCATCAGAAAGTAGAAACTCGCCCGATTACAACAGTATGTGTATTTTTTCCCTAGGCCATACTGGTTAAGCGATTGGAGCAGCAGAATTGCGAAAAATTTGATCTTTTCTCAACCATTTCTTAGCTTCAAACTCCCATATCTCGCGAACGGATTGACCTAACCCAAAAATTCCTATTGCATTTGAAAGTAGAAACTCACCCGATTACAACGGTATGTGTATTTTTCTCCTAGGCCATTCTGGTTAAGCGATTGCACCTGCAGAATTGCGAAAAATTTGTTGTCTTCTCAACCATTTCTTCGCTTCATAGTCCCATATCTCGCGAACGGATTGACCAAACCCAAAAATTCCTGCTGCGTCTGAAAGTAGAAACTCGCCCGATTACCACGGCAGGTGTATTTTTTCCCTAGGCCATTCTGGTTAAGCGTTTGGAGCAGCAGAAGTGCGACAAATTTTGTGCCTTCTCAACCATTTCTTGGCTTCAAACTCCCATATCTCGCGAACGGATTGACCTAACCCAAAAATTCCTATTGCATCTGAAAGTAGAAACTCGCCCGATTACAACGGCAGGTGTATTTTTTCCCTGGGCCATTCTGGTTAAGCGTTTGGAGCAGCAGAAGTGCGAAAAATTTCTGGCCTTCTCAACTATTTCTTGGCTTCAAACTCCCTTATCTTGCGAACGGATTGACCTAACCCAAAAATTCCTGTTGCGTCTGAAAGTAGAAACTCGCCCGATTACAACAGTATGTGTATTTTTTCCCTAGGCCATACTGGTTAAGCGATTGGAGCAGCAGAATTGCGAAAAATTTGATCTTTTCTCAACCATTTCTTAGCTTCAAACTCCCATATCTCGCGAACGGATTGACCTAACCCAAAAATTCCTATTGCATTTGAAACTAGAAACTCACCCGATTACAACGGTATGTGTATTTTTTCCCTAGGCCATTCTGGTTAAGCGATTGGAGCAGCAGAATTGCGAAAAATTTGTTCCCTTCTCAACCATTTCTTAGCTTCAAACTCCCATATCTCGCGAACGGATTGTCCTAACCCAAAAATTCCTGTTGCATCTGAAAGTAGAAACTCGCCCGATTACAACAGTATGTGTATTTTTTCCCTAGGCCATACTGGTTAAGCGATTGGAGCAGCAGAATTGCGAAAAATTTGATCTTTTCTCAACAATTTCTTAGCTTCAGACTCCCATATCTCGCGAACGGATTGACCTAACCCAAAAATTCCTATTGCATTTGAAAGTAGAAACTCACCCTATTACAACGGTATGTGTATTTTTCTCCTAGGCCATTCTGGTTAAGCGATTGCACCTGCAGAATTGCGAAAAATTTGTTGTCTTCTCAACCATTTCTTAGCTTCAAACTCCCATATCTCGCGAACGGATTGACCTAACCCAAAAATTCCTATTGCATCTGAAAGTAGAAACTCGCCCGATTACAACGGCAGGTGTATTTTTTCCCTAGGCCATACTAGTTAAGCGATTGGAGCAGCAGAATTGCGAAAAATTTGATCTTTTCTCAACCATTTCTTAGCTTCAAACTCCCATATCTCGCGAACGGAATGACCTAACCCAAAAATTCCTATTGCATTTGAAAGTAGAAACTCACCCGATTACAACGGTATGTGTATTTTTCTCCTAGGCCATTCTGGTTAAGCGATGGCACCTGCAGAAGTGCGAAAAATTTGTTGTCTTCTCAACCATTTCTTCGCTTCATAGTCCCATATCTCGCGAACGGATTGACCAAACCCAAAAATTCCTGCTGCGTCTGAAAGTAGAAACTCGCCCGATTACAACGGTATGTGTATTTTTCTCCTAGGCCATTCTGGTGAAGCGATTGCACCTGCAGAAGTGCGAAAAATTTGTTTTCTTCTCAACCATTTCTTCGTTTCATAGTCCCATATCTCGCGAACGGATTGACCAAACCCAAAAATTCCTGCTGCGTCTGAAAGTAGAAACTCGCCCGATTACAACGGTATGTGTATTTTTACTCTAGGCCATTCTGGTTAAGCGTTTAGAGCAGCAGAATTGCAAAAAATTTTTTGCCATCTCAACCATTTCTTGGCTTCATAATACCCTATCTCCCGAACGGATTGACCTAACCCAAAACTTCCTATTGCATCTGAAAGTAGAAACTCGCCCGATTACAACGGTATGTTTTTTTTTTCCCTAGGCCATTCTGGTAAAGCATTTGGAGCATCAGAAGTGCGAAAATTTTTTTGCGATCTCAACCATTTCTTGGCTTCAACCTCCCATATCTCGCGAACGGATTGACCCAACCCAAAAATTCCTGTTGCGTCTGATAGTAGAAACTCGCCCGATTACAACGGTACGTGTATTTTTTCCCTAGGCCATTCTGGCTAAGCGTTTGGAGCAGCAGAAGTGCGAAAAATTTCTGGCCTTCTCAACTATTTCTTGGCTTCAAACTCCCTTATCTTGCGAACGGATTGACCTAACCCAAAAATTGTTATTGCATCTGAAAGTAGAAACTCGCCCGATTACAACGGTATGTGTATTTTTACTCTAGGCCATTCTGGTTAAGCGTTTAGAGCAGCAGAATTGCGAAAAATTTTTTGCCATCTCAACCATTTCTTGGCTTCATAATACCCTATCTCGCGAACGGATTGACCTAACCCAAAACTTCCTATTGCATCTTAAAGTAGAAACTCGCCCGATTACAACGGTATGTTTTTTTTTTCCCTATGCCATTCTGGTTAAGCGTTTGGAGCAGCAGAATTGCGAAAAATTTGTTGTCTTCTCAACCATTTCTTATCTTCAAACTCCCATATCTCGCGAACGGATTGACCAAACCCAAAAATTCCTGCTGCGTCTGAAAGTAGAAACTCGCCCGATTACAACTGTACGCGTATTTTTACCCTAGGCCATTCTGGTTAAGTGATTGGAGCAGCAGAAGTGCGAAAAATTTCTGGCCTTCTCAACTCTTTCTTGGCTTCAAACTCCCTTATCTTGCGAACGGATTGACCTAACCCAAAAATTCCTGTTGCGTCTGAAAGTAGAAACTCGCCCGATTACAACAGTATGTGTATTTTTTCCCTAGGCCATACTGGTTAAGCGATTGGAGCAGCAGAATTGCGAAAAATTTGATCTTTTCTCAACCATTTCTTAGCTTCAAACTCCCATATCTCGCGAACGGATTGACCTAACCCAAAAATTCCTATTGCATTTGAAAGTAGAAACTCACCCGATTACAACGGTATGTGTATTTTTTCCCTAGGCCATTCTGGTTAAGCGATTGGAGCAGCAGAATTGCGAAAAATTTGTTCTCTTCTCAACCATTTCTTAGCTTCAAACTCCCATATCTCGCGAACGGATTGTCCTAACCCAAAAATTCCTGTTGCATCTGAAAGTAGAAACTCGCCCGATTACAACAGTATGTGTATTTTTTCCCTAGGCCATACTGGTTAAGCGATTGGAGCAGCAGAATTGCGAAAAATTTGATCTTTTCTCAACAATTTCTTAGCTTCAAACTCCCATATCTCGCGAACGGATTGACCTAACCCAAAAATTCCTATTGCATTTGAAAGTAGAAACTCACCCGATTACAACGGTATGTGTATTTTTCTCCTAGGCCATTCTGGTTAAGCGATTGCACCTGCAGAATTGCGAAAAATTTGTTGTCTTCTCAACCATTTCTTAGCTTCAAACTCCCATATCTCGCGAACGGATTGACCTAACCCAAAAATTCCTATTGCATCTGAAAGTAGAAACTCGCCCGATTACAACGGCAGGTGTATTTTTTCCCTAGGCCATACTAGTTAAGCGATTGGAGCAGCAGAATTGCGAAAAATTTGATCTTTTCTCAACCATTTCTTAGCTTCAAACTCCCATATCTCGCGAACGGAATGACCTAACCCAAAAATTCCTATTGCATTTGAAAGTAGAAACTCACCCGATTACAACGGTATGTGTATTTTTCTCCTAGGCCATTCTGGTTAAGCGATGGCACCTGCAGAAGTGCGAAAAATTTGTTGTCTTCTCAACCATTTCTTCGCTTCATAGTCCCATATCTCGCGAACGGATTGACCAAACCCAAAAATTCCTGCTGCGTCTGAAAGTAGAAACTCGCCCGATTACAACGGTATGTGTATTTTTCTCCTAGGCCATTCTGGTGAAGCGATTGCACCTGCAGAAGTGCGAAAAATTTGTTTTCTTCTCAACCATTTCTTCGCTTCATAGTCCCATATCTCGCGAACGGATTGACCAAACCCAAAAATTCCTGCTGCGTCTGAAAGTAGAAACTCGCCCGATTACAACGGTATGTGTATTTTTACTCTAGGCCATTCTGGTTAAGCGTTTAGAGCAGCAGAATTGCGAAAAATTTTTTGCCATCTCAACCATTTCTTGGCTTCATAATACCCTATCTCGCGAACGGATCGACATAACCCAAAACTTCCTATTGCATCTGAAAGTAGAAACTCGCCCGATTACAACGGTATGTTTTTATTTTCCCTATGCCATTCTGGTTAAGAGTTTGGAGCAGCAGAATTGCGAAAAATTTGTTGTCAACTCAACCATTTATTATCTTCAAACTCCCATATCTCGCGAACGGATTGACCTAACCCAAAAATTCCTATTGCAACTGAAAGTAGAATCTCGCCCGATTACAACGGTATGTGTATTTTTCCCTAGGCCATTCAGGTTAAGCGTTTGGAGCAGCAGAATTGCGAAAATTTTTTTACGATCTCAACCATTTCTTGGCTTCAACCTCCCATATCTCGCGAACGGATTGTCCCAACCCAAAAATTCCTGTTGCGTCTCAAAGTAGAAACTCGCCCGATCACAATGGTATGTGTATTTTTTCCCTAGGCCATTCAGGTTAAGCGTTTGGAGCAGCAGAAGTGCGAAAAATTTCTTGTCTTGTCAACCATTTCTTAACTTCAAAGTCCCATATCTCGCGAACGGATTGAACTAACCCAAAAATTCCTATTGCATCTGAAAGTGGAAACTCGCCCGATTACAACGGTATGTGTATTTTTTCCCTATGCCATTCTGGTTAAGCGTTTGGAGAAGCAAAATTGCGAAAAATTTTTTGCCATCTCAACCATTTCTTGGCTTCATAATACCCTATCTCGCGAACGGATTGACCTAACCCAAAAATTCCTGCTGCGTCTGAAAGTAGAAACTCGCCCGATTACAACTGTACGCGTATTTTTACCCTAGGCCATTCTGGTTAAGTGATTGGAGCAGCAGAAGTGCGAAAAATTTGTTGTCTTGTCAACCATTTCTTGGCTTCAAACTCCCATATCTCGCGAACGGATTGACCTAACCCAAAAATTCCTATTGCATCTGAAAGTAGAAACTCGCCCGATTACAATGGTATGTGTATTTTTTCCCTAGGCCATTCAGGTTAAGCGTTTGGAGCAGCAGAAGTGCGAAAAATTTGTTGTCTTGTCAACCATTTCTTAACTTCAAAGTCCCATATCTCGCGAACGGATTGAACTAACCCAAAAATTCCTATTGCATCTGAAAGTGGAAACTCGCCCGATTACAACGGTATGTGTATTTTTTCCCTATGCCATTCTGGTTAAGCGTTTGGAGAAGCATAATTGCGAAAAATTTTTTGCCTTCTCAACCATTTCTTGGCTTCAAACTCCCATATCTCGCGAACGGATTGACCTAACCCAAAAATTCCTGTTGCGTATGAAAGTAGAAACTCGCCCGATTACAACGGTATGTGTATTTTTTCCCTAGGCAATACTGGTTCAGCGATTGGAGCAGCAGAAGTGCGAAAAATTTGTTGTCTTGTCAACCATTTCTTAGCTTCAAAGTACCATATCTCGCGAACGGATTGAACTAACCCAAAAATTCCTATTGCATCTGAAAGTAGAAACTCGCCCGATTACAACGGTATGTGCATTTTTTCCCTAGGCCATTCTGGTTAAGCGTTTGGAGCAGCAGAATTGCGAAAAATTTGTTCTCTTCTCTACCATTTCTTAGCTTCAAACTCCCATATCTCGCGAACGGATTGACCTAACCCAAAAATTCCTATTGCATCTGAAAGTAGAAACACGCCCGATTGCAACGGTATGTGTGTTTTCCCCTAGGCCATACTGATTAAGCGATTGGAGCAGCAGAAGTGCGAAAAATTTGTTTTCTTCTCAACCATTTCTTCGCTTCATAGTCCCATATCTCGCGAACGGATTGACCAAACCCAAAAATTCCTGCTGCGTCTGAAAGTAGAAACTCGCCCGATTACAACTGTACGCGTATTTTTAACCTAGGCCATTCTGGTTAAGTGGTTGGAGCAGCAGAAGTGCGTAAAATTTGTTGTCTTGTCAACCATTTCTTGGCTTCAAACTCCCGTATCTCGCGAACGGATTGACCTAACCCAAAAATTCCTATTGCATCTGATAGTAGAAACTCGCCCGATTACAAAGGTATGTGCATTTTTTCCCTAGACCATTCTGGTTAAGCGTTTGGAGCAGCAGAATTGCGAAAAATTTGTACTCTTCTCTACCATTTCTTAGCTTCAAACTCCCATATCTCGCGAACGGATTGACCTAACCCAAAAATTCCTATTGGATCTGAAAGTAGAAGCACGCCCGATTACAACGGTATGTGTGTTTTTCCCCTAGGCCATTCTGGTTAAGCGATTGGAGCAGCAGAAGTGCGAAAAATTTGTTCTCTTCTCTACCATTTCTTAGCTTCAAACTCCCATATCTCGCGAACGGATTGACCTAACCCAGGAATTCCTATTGCATCTGAAAGTAGAAACTCGCCCGATTACAACTGTATGTGCGTTTTTCCCTATGGCATTCTGGTTAAGCGTTTGGAGCAGCAGAATTGCGAAAAATTTTTTGCCTTCTCAACCATTTCTTGGCTTCAAACTCCCATATCTCGCGAACGGATTGACCTAACCCAAAAATTCCTATTGCATCTGAAAGTAGAAACTCGCCCGATTACAAGAGTATGTGTATTTTCCCCTAGGCCATTCTGGTTAAGCGTTTCGAGCAGCAGAAGTGCGAAAATTTTTTTGCGATCTCAACCATTTCTTGGCTTCAACCTCCCATATCTCGCGAACGGATTGACCCAACCCAAAAATTCCTGTTGCGTCTGAAAGTAGAAACTCGCCCGATTACAACGGTATGTGTATGTTTTCCCTAGGCCATTCTGGCTAAGCGTTTGGAGCAGCAGAAGTGCGAAAAATTTGTGGCCTTCTCAACCATTTCTTGGCTTCAAACTCCCTTATCTTGCGAACGGATTGACCTAACCCAAAAATTGTTATTGCATCTGAAAGTAGAAACTCGCCCGATTACAACGGTATGTGTATTTTTACTCTAGGCCATTCTGGTTAAGCGTTTGGAGCAGCAGAATTGCGAAAAATTTGTGGCCTTCTCAATCATTTCTTGGCTTCAAACACCCATATCGCGCGAACGGATTGACCCACACCAAAAATTCCTGTTGCGTCTGAAAGTAGAAACTCGCCCGATTACAACGGTATGTGTATTTTTTCCCTATGCCATTCAGGTTAAGCGTTTGGAGAAGCAGAATTGCGAAAAATTTTTTGCCTTCTCAACCATTTCTTGGCTTCAAACTCCCATATCTCGCGAACGGATTGACCTAACCCAAAAATTCCTGTTGCGTATGAAAGTAGAAACTCGCCCGATTACAACGGTATGTGTATTTTTCCCCTAGGCGATTCTGGTTAAGCGATTGGAGCAGCAGAAGTGCGAAAAATTTGTTGTCTTGTCAACCATTTCTTAACTTCAAAATCCCATATCTCGCGAACGGAATGAACTAACCCAAAAATTCCTATTGCATCTGAAAGTGGAAACTCGCCCGATTACAACGGTATGTGCATTTTTCCCCTAGGCCATTCTGGTTAGGCGATTGGAGCAGCAGAAGTGCGAAAAATTTGTTGTCTTGTCAACCATTTCTTAGCTTCAAAGTACCATATCTCGCGAACGGATTGAACTAACCCAAAAATTCCTATTGCATCTGAAAGTAGAAACTCGCCCGATTACAACGGTATGTGCATTTTTTCCCTAGGCCATTCTGGTTAAGCGTTTGGAGCAGCAGAATTGCGAAAAATTTGTTCTCTTCTCTACCATTTCTTAGCTTCAAACTCCCATATCTCGCGAACGGATTGACCTAACCCAAAAATTCCTATTGCATCTGAAAGTAGAAACACGCCCGATTACAACGGTATGTGTGTTTTCCCCTAGGCCATTCTGATTAAGCGATTGGAGCAGCAGAAGTGCGAAAAATTTGTTTTCTTCTCAACCATTTCTTCGCTTCATAGTCCCATATCTCGCGAACGGATTGACCAAACCCAAAAATTCCTGCTGCGTCTGAAAGTAGAAACTCGCCCGATTACAACTGTACGCGTATTTTTACCCTAGGCCATTCTGGTTAAGTGATTGGAGCAGCAGAAGTGCGAAAAATTTGTTGTCTTGTCAACCATTTCTTGGCTTCAAACTCCCATATCTCGCGAACGGATTGACCTAACCCAAAAATTACTATTGCATCTGAAAGTAGAAACTCGCCCGATTACAATGGTATGTGTATTTTTTCCCTAGGCCATTCTGGTTAAACGTTTGGAGCAGCAGAAGTGCGAAAAATTTCTGGCCTTCTCAACTATTTCTTGGCTTCAAACTCCCTTATCTTGCGAACGGATTGACCTAACCCAAAAATTGTTATTGCATCTGAAAGTAGAAACTCGCCCGATTACAACGGTATGTGTATTTTTACTCTAGGCCATTCTGGTTAAGCGTTTAGAGCAGCAGAATTGCGAAAAATTTTTTGCCATCTCAACCATTTCTTGGCTTCATAATACCCTATCTCGCGAACGGATTGACCTAACCCAAAACTTCCTATTGCACCTGAAAGTAGAAACTCGCCCGATTACAACGGTATGTTTTTTTTTCCCCTATGCCATTCTGGTTAAGCGTTTGGAGCAGCAGAATTGCTAAAATTTGTTGTCTCCTCAACCATTTCTTATATTCAAAATCCCATATCTCGCGAACGGATTGACCTAACCCAAAAATTCCTATTGCAACTGAAAGTAGAATCTCGCCCGATTACAACGGTATGTGTATTTTTTCCCTAGGCCATTCAGGTTAAGCGTTTGGAGCAGCAGAATTGCGAAAATTTTTTTGCGATCTCAACCATTTCTTGGCTTCAACCTCCCACATCTCGCGAACGGATTGACCCAACCCAAAAATTCCTGTTGCGTCTGAAAGTAGAAATTCGCCCGATTACAACGGTATGTGTATTCTTTCCCTAGGCCATTCTGGTTAAGCGATTGGAGCAGCAGAATTGCGAAAAATTTGTTCTCTTCTCAACCATTTCTTAGCTTCAAACTCCCATATCTCGCGAACGGATTGTCCTAACCGAAAAATTCCTATTGCATCTGAAAGTAGAAACTCGCCCGATTACAACAGTATGTGTATTTTTTCCCTAGGCCATTCTGGTTAAGCGTTTGGAGCAGCAGAAGTGCGAAAATTTTTTTGCGATCTCAACCATTTCTTGGATTCAACCTCCCATATCTCGCGAACGGGTTGACCCAACCCAAAAATTCCTGTTGCGTCTGATAGTAGAAACTCGCCCGATTACAACGGTATGTGTATTTCTTCCCTGGGCCATTCTGGCTAAGCGTTTGGAGCAGCAGAAGTGCGAAAAATTTCTGGCCTTCTCAACTATTTCTTGGCTTCAAACTCCCTTATCTTGCGAACGGATTGACCTAACCCAAAAATTGTTATTGCATCTGAAAGTAGAAACTCGCCCGATTACAACGGTATGTGTATTTTTACTCTAGGCCATTCTGGTTAAGCGTTTAGAGCAGCAGAATTGCGAAAAATTTTTTGCCATCTCAACCATTTCTTGGCTTCATAATACCCTATCTCGCGAACGGATTGACATAACCCAAAACTTCCTATTGCATCTGAAAGTAGAAACTCGCCCGATTACAACGGTATGTTTTTATTTTCCCTATGCCATTCTGGTTAAGCGTTTGGAGCAGCAGAATTGCGAAAAATTTGTTGTCAACTCAACCATTTATTATCTTCAAACTCCCATATCTCGCGAACGGATTGACCTAACCCAAAAATTCCTATTGCAACTGAAAGTAGAATCTCGCCCGATTACAACGGTATGTGTATTTTTTCCCTAGGCCATTCAGGTTAAGCGTTTGGAGCAGCAGAATTGCGAAAATTTTTTTACGATCTCAACCATTTCTTGGCTTCAACCTCCCATATCTCGCGAACGGATTGACCCAACCCAAAAATTCCTGTTGCGTCTGAAAGTAGAAACTCGCCCGATCACAATGGTATGTGTATTTTTTCCCTAGGCCATTCAGGTTAAGCGTTTGGAGCAGCAGAAGTGCGAAAAATTTCTTGTCTTGTCAACCATTTCTTAACTTCAAAGTCCCATATCTCGCGAACGGATTGAACTAACCCAAAAATTCCTATTGCATCTGAAAGTGGAAACTCGCCCGATTACAACGGTATGTGTATTTTTTCCCTATGCCATTCTGGTTAAGCGTTTGGAGAAGCAAAATTGCGAAAAATTTTTTGCCATCTCAACCATTTCTTGGCTTCATAATACCCTATCTCGCGAACGGATTGACCTAACCCAAAAATTCCTGCTGCGTCTGAAAGTAGAAACTCGCCCGATTACAACTGTACGCGTATTTTTACCCTAGGCCATTCTGGTTAAGTGATTGGAGCAGCAGAAGTGCGAAAAATTTGTTGTCTTGTCAACCATTTCTTGGCTTCAAACTCCCATATCTCGCGAACGGATTGACCTAACCCAAAAATTCCTATTGCATCTGAAAGTAGAAACTCGCCCGATTACAATGGTATGTGTATTTTTTCCCTAGGCCATTCAGGTTAAGCGTTTGGAGCAGCAGAAGTGCGAAAAATTTGTTGTCTTGTCAACCATTTCTTAACTTCAAAGTCCCATATCTCGCGAACGGATTGAACTAACCCAAAAATTCCTATTGCATCTGAAAGTGGAAACTCGCCCGATTACAACGGTATGTGTATTTTTTCCCTATGCCATTCTGGTTAAGCGTTTGGAGAAGCATAATTGCGAAAAATTTTTTGCCTTCTCAACCATTTCTTGGCTTCAAACTCCCATATCTCGCGAACGGATTGACCTAACCCAAAAATTCCTGTTGCGTATGAAAGTAGAAACTCGCCCGATTACAACGGTATGTGTATTTTTTCCCTAGGCAATACTGGTTCAGCGATTGGAGCAGCAGATGTGCGAAAAATTTGTTGTCTTGTCAACCATTTCTTAGCTTCAAAGTACCATATCTCGCGAACGGATTGAACTAACCCAAAAATTCCTATTGCATCTGAAAGTAGAAACTCGCCCGATTACAACGGTATGTGCATTTTTTCCCTAGGCCATTCTGGTTAAGCGTTTGGAGCAGCAGAATTGCGAAAAATTTGTTCTCTTCTCTACCATTTCTTAGCTTCAAACTCCCATATCTCGCGAACGGATTGACCTAACCCAAAAATTCCTATTGCATCTGAAAGTAGAAACACGCCCGATTGCAACGGTATGTGTGTTTTCCCCTAGGCCATTCTGATTAAGCGATTGGAGCAGCAGAAGTGCGAAAAATTTGTTTTCTTCTCAACCATTTCTTCGCTTCATAGTCCCATATCTCGCGAACGGATTGACCAAACCCAAAAATTCCTGCTGCGTCTGAAAGTAGAAACTCGCCCGATTACAACTGTACGCGTATTTTTAACCTAGGCCATTCTGGTTAAGTGGTTGGAGCAGCAGAAGTGCGTAAAATTTGTTGTCTTGTCAACCATTTCTTGGCTTCAAACTCCCGTATCTCGCGAACGGATTGACCTAACCCAAAAATTCCTATTGCATCTGATAGTAGAAACTCGCCCGATTACAAAGGTATGTGCATTTTTTCCCTAGACCATTCTGGTTAAGCGTTTGGAGCAGCAGAATTGCGAAAAATTTGTACTCTTCTCTACCATTTCTTAGCTTCAAACTCCCATATCTCGCGAACGGATTGACCTAACCCAAAAATTCCTATTGGACCTGAAAGTAGAAGCACGCCCGATTACAACGGTATGTGTGTTTTTCCCCTAGGCCATTCTGGTTAAGCGATTGGAGCAGCAGAAGTGCGAAAAATTTGTTCTCTTCTCTACCATTTCTTAGCTTCAAACTCCCATATCTCGCGAACGGATTGACCTAACCCAGGAATTCCTATTGCATCTGAAAGTAGAAACTCGCCCGATTACAACTGTATGTGCGTTTTTCCCTATGGCATTCTGGTTAAGCGTTTGGAGCAGCAGAATTGCGAAAAATTTTTTGCCTTCTCAACCATTTCTTGGCTTCAAACTCCCATATCTCGCGAACGGATTGACCTAACCCAAAAATTCCTATTGCATCTGAAAGTAGAAACTCGCCCGATTACAAGAGTATGTGTATTTTCCCCTAGGCCATTCTGGTTAAGCGTTTCGAGCAGCAGAAGTGCGAAAATTTTTTTGCGATCTCAACCATTTCTTGGCTTCAACCTCCCATATCTCGCGAACGGATTGACCCAACCCAAAAATTCCTGTTGCGTCTGAAAGTAGAAACTCGCCCGATTACAACGGTATGTGTATGTTTTCCCTAGGCCATTCTGGCTAAGCGTTTGGAGCAGCAGAAGTGCGAAAAATTTGTGGCCTTCTCAACCATTTCTTGGCTTCAAACTCCCTTATCTTGCGAACGGATTGACCTAACCCAAAAATTGTTATTGCATCTGAAAGTAGAAACTCGCCCGATTACAACGGTATGTGTATTTTTACTCTAGGCCATTCTGGTTAAGCGTTTGGAGCAGCAGAATTGCGAAAAATTTGTGGCCTTCTCAATCATTTCTTGGCTTCAAACTCCCATATCTCGCGAACGGATTGACCTAACCCAAAAATTCCTGTTGCGTATGAAAGTAGAAACTCGCCCGATTACAACGGTATGTGTATTTTTCCCCTAGGCGATTCTGGTTAAGCGATTGGAGCAGCAGAAGTGCGAAAAATTTGTTGTCTTGTCAACCATTTCTTAACTTCAAAATCCCATATCTCGCGAACGGAATGAACTAACCCAAAAATTCCTATTGCATCTGAAAGTGGAAACTCGCCCGATTACAACGGTATGTGCATTTTTCCCCTAGGCCATTCTGGTTAGGCGATTGGAGCAGCAGAAGTGCGAAAAATTTGTTGTCTTGTCAACCATTTCTTAGCTTCAAAGTACCATATCTCGCGAACGGATTGAACTAACCCAAAAATTCCTATTGCATCTGAAAGTAGAAACTCGCCCGATTACAACGGTATGTGCATTTTTTCCCTAGGCCATTCTGGTTAAGCGTTTGGAGCAGCAGAATTGCGAAAAATTTGTTCTCTTCTCTACCATTTCTTAGCTTCAAACTCCCATATCTCGCGAACGGATTGACCTAACCCAAAAATTCCTATTGCATCTGAAAGTAGAAACACGCCCGATTACAACGGTATGTGTGTTTTCCCCTAGGCCATTCTGATTAAGCGATTGGAGCAGCAGAAGTGCGAAAAATTTGTTTTCTTCTCAACCATTTCTTCGCTTCATAGTCCCATATCTCGCGAACGGATTGACCAAACCCAAAAATTCCTGCTGCGTCTGAAAGTAGAAACTCGCCCGATTACAACTGTACGCGTATTTTTTCCCTAGGCCATTCAGGTTAAGCGTTTGGAGCAGCAGAAGTGCGAAAAATTTCTTGTCTTGTCAACCATTTCTTAACTTCAAAGTCCCATATCTCGTGAACGGATTGAACTAACCCAAAAATTCCTATTGCATCTGAAAGTGGAAACTCGCCCGATTACAACGGTATGTGTATTTTTTCCCTATGCCATTCTGGTTAAGCGTTTGGAGAAGCATAATTGCGAAAAATTTTTTGCCATCTCAACCATTTCTTGGCTTCATAGTACCCTATCTCGCGAACGGATTGACCTAACCCAAAAATTCCTGCTGCGTCTGAAAGTAGAAACTCGCCCGATTACAACTGTACGCGTATTTTTACCCTAGGCCATTCTGGTTAAGTGATTGGAGCAGCAGAAGTGCGAAAAATTTGTTGTCTTGTCAACCATTTCTTGGCTTCAAACTCCCATATCTCGCGAACGGATTGACCTAACCCAAAAATTCCTATTGCATCTGAAAGTAGAAACTCGCCCGATTACAATGGTATGTGTATTTTTTCCCTAGGCCATTCAGGTTAAGCGTTTGGAGCAGCAGAAGTGCGAAAAATTTGTTGTCTTGTCAACCATTTCTTAACTTCAAAGTCCCAAATCTCGCGAACGGATTGAACTAACCCAAAAATTCCTATTGCATCTGAAAGTGGAAACTCGCCCGATTACAACGGTATGTGTATTTTTTCCCTAGGCAATACTGGTTCAGCGATTGGAGCAGCAGAAGTGCGAAAAATTTGTTGTCTTGTCAACCATTTCTTAGCTTCAAAGTACCATATCTCGCGAACGGATTGAACTAACCCAAAAATTCCTATTGCATCTGAAAGTAGAAACTCGCCCGATTACAACGGTATGTGCATTTTTTCCCTAGGCCATTCTGGTTAAGCGTTTGGAGCAGCAGAATTGCGAAAAATTTGTTCTCTTCTCTACCATTTCTTAGCTTCAAACTCCCATATCTCGCGAACGGATTGACCTAACCCAAAAATTCCTATTGCATCTGAAAGTAGAAACACGCCCGATTACAACGGTATGTGTGTTTTCCCCTAGGCCATTCTGATTAAGCGATTGGAGCAGCAGAAGTGCGAAAAATTTGTTTTCTTCTCAACCATTTCTTCGCTTCATAGTCCCATATCTCGCGAACGGATTGACCAAACCCAAAAATTCCTGCTGCGTCTGAAAGTAGAAACTCGCCCGATTACAACTGTACGCGTATTTTTTCCCTAGGCCATTCAGGTTAAGCGTTTGGAGCAGCAGAAGTGCGAAAAATTTCTTGTCTTGTCAACCATTTCTTAACTTCAAAGTCCCATATCTCGTGAACGGATTGAACTAACCCAAAAATTCCTATTGCATCTGAAAGTGGAAACTCGCCCGATTACAACGGTATGTGTATTTTTTCCCTATGCCATTCTGGTTAAGCGTTTGGAGAAGCATAATTGCGAAAAATTTTTTGCCATCTCAACCATTTCTTGGCTTCATAGTACCCTATCTCGCGAACGGATTGACCTAACCCAAAAATTCCTGCTGCGTCTGAAAGTAGAAACTCGCCCGATTACAACTGTACGCGTATTTTTACCCTAGGCCATTCTGGTTAAGTGATTGGAGCAGCAGAAGTGCGAAAAATTTGTTGTCTTGTCAACCATTTCTTGGCATCAAACTCCCATATCTCGCGAACGGATTGACCTAACCCAAAAATTCCTATTGCATCTGAAAGTAGAAACTCGCCCGATTACAATGGTATGTGTATTTTTTCCCTAGGCCATTCAGGTTAAGCGTTTGGAGCAGCAGAAGTGCGAAAAATTTGTTGTCTTGTCAACCATTTCTTAGCTTCAAAGTACCATATCTCGCGAACGGATTGAACTAACCCAAAAATTCCTATTGCATCTGAAAGTAGAAACTCGCCCGATTACAACGGTATGTGCATTTTTTCCCTAGGCCATTCTGGTTAAGCGTTTGGAGCAGCAGAATTGCGAAAAATTTGTTCTCTTCTCTACCATTTCTTAGCTTCAAACTCCCATATCTCGCGAACGGATTGACCTAACCCAAAAATTCCTATTGCATCTGAAAGTAGAAACACGCCCGATTGCAACGGTATGTGTGTTTTCCCCTAGGCCATTCTGATTAAGCGATTGGAGCAGCAGAAGTGCGAAAAATTTGTTTTCTTCTCAACCATTTCTTCGCTTCATAGTCCCATATCTCGCGAACGGATTGACCAAACCCAAAAATTCCTGCTGCGTCTGAAAGTAGAAACTCGCCCGATTACAATTGTACGCGTATTTTTAACCTAGGCCGTTCTGGTTAAGTGGTTGGAGCAGCAGAAGTGCGTAAAATTTGTTGTCTTGTCAACCATTTCTTGGCTTCAAACTCCCGTATCTCGCGAACGGATTGACCTCACCCAAAAATTCCTTTAGCATCTGATAGTAGAAATTAGCCCGATTACAAAGGTATGTGCATTTTTTCCCTAGACCATTCTGGTTAAGCGTTTGGAGCAGCAGAATTGCGAAAAATTTGTACTCTTCTCTACCATTTCTTAGCTTCAAACTCCCATATCTCGCGAACGGATTGACCTAACCCAAAAATTCCTGTTGCGTATGAAAGTGGAAACTCGCCCGATTACAACGGTATGTGTATTTTTTCCCTATGCCATTCTGGTTAAGCGTTTGGAGAAGCATAATTGCGAAAAATTTTTTGCCTTCTCAACCATTTCTTGGCTTCAAACTCCCATATCTCGCGAACGGATTGACCTAACCCAAAAATTCCTGTTGCGTATGAAAGTAGAAACCCGCCCGATTACAACGGTATGTGTATTTTTTCCCTAGGCAATACTGGTTCAGCGATTGGAGCAGCAGATGTGCGAAAAATTTGTTGTCTTGTCAACCATTTCTTAGCTTCAAAGTACCATATCTCGCGAACGGATTGAACTAACCCAAAAATTCCTATTGCATCTGAAAGTAGAAACTCGCCCGATTACAACGGTATGTGCATTTTTTCCCTAGGCCATTCTGGTTAAGCGTTTGGAGCAGCAGAATTGCGAAAAATTTGTTCTCTTCTCTACCATTTCTTAGCTTCAAACTCCCATATCTCGCGAACGGATTGACCTAACCCAAAAATTCCTATTGCATCTGAAAGTAGAAACACGCCCGATTGCAACGGTATGTGTGTTTTCCCCTAGGCCATTCTGATTAAGCGATTGGAGCAGCAGAAGTGCGAAAAATTTGTTTTCTTCTCAACCATTTCTTCGCTTCATAGTCCCATATCTCGCGAACGGATTGACCAAACCCAAAAATTCCTGCTGCGTCTGAAAGTAGAAACTCGCCCGATTACAACTGTACGCGTATTTTTAACCTAGGCCATTCTGGTTAAGTGGTTGGAGCAGCAGAAGTGCGTAAAATTTGTTGTCTTGTCAACCATTTCTTGGCTTCAAACTCCCGTATCTCGCGAACGGATTGACCTAACCCAAAAATTCCTATTGCATCTGATAGTAGAAACTCGCCCGATTACAAAGGTATGTGCATTTTTTCCCTAGACCATTCTGGTTAAGCGTTTGGAGCAGCAGAATTGCGAAAAATTTGTACTCTTCTCTACCATTTCTTAGCTTCAAACTCCCATATCTCGCGAACGGATTGACCTAACCCAAAAATTCCTATTGGACCTGAAAGTAGAAGCACGCCCGATTACAACGGTATGTGTGTTTTTCCCCTAGGCCATTCTGGTTAAGCGATTGGAGCAGCAGAAGTGCGAAAAATTTGTTCTCTTCTCTACCATTTCTTAGCTTCAAACTCCCATATCTCGCGAACGGATTGACCTAACCCAGGAATTCCTATTGCATCTGAAAGTAGAAACTCGCCCGATTACAACTGTATGTGCGTTTTTCCCTATGGCATTCTGGTTAAGCGTTTGGAGCAGCAGAATTGCGAAAAATTTTTTGCCTTCTCAACCATTTCTTGGCTTCAAACTCCCATATCTCGCGAACGGATTGACCTAACCCAAAAATTCCTATTGCATCTGAAAGTAGAAACTCGCCCGATTACAAGAGTATGTGTATTTTCCCCTAGGCCATTCTGGTTAAGCGTTTCGAGCAGCAGAAGTGCGAAAATTTTTTTGCGATCTCAACCATTTCTTGGCTTCAACCTCCCATATCTCGCGAACGGATTGACCCAACCCAAAAATTCCTGTTGCGTCTGAAAGTAGAAACTCGCCCGATTACAACGGTATGTGTATGTTTTCCCTAGGCCATTCTGGCTAAGCGTTTGGAGCAGCAGAAGTGCGAAAAATTTGTGGCCTTCTCAACCATTTCTTGGCTTCAAACTCCCTTATCTTGCGAACGGATTGACCTAACCCAAAAATTGTTATTGCATCTGAAAGTAGAAACTCGCCCGATTACAACGGTATGTGTATTTTTACTCTAGGCCATTCTGGTTAAGCGTTTGGAGCAGCAGAATTGCGAAAAATTTGTGGCCTTCTCAATCATTTCTTGGCTTCAAACTCCCATATCTCGCGAACGGATTGACCTAACCCAAAAATTCCTGTTGCGTATGAAAGTAGAAACTCGCCCGATTACAACGGTATGTGTATTTTTCCCCTAGGCGATTCTGGTTAAGCGATTGGAGCAGCAGAAGTGCGAAAAATTTGTTGTCTTGTCAACCATTTCTTAACTTCAAAATCCCATATCTCGCGAACGGAATGAACTAACCCAAAAATTCCTATTGCATCTGAAAGTGGAAACTCGCCCGATTACAACGGTATGTGCATTTTTCCCCTAGGCCATTCTGGTTAGGCGATTGGAGCAGCAGAAGTGCGAAAAATTTGTTGTCTTGTCAACCATTTCTTAGCTTCAAAGTACCATATCTCGCGAACGGATTGAACTAACCCAAAAATTCCTATTGCATCTGAAAGTAGAAACTCGCCCGATTACAACGGTATGTGCATTTTTTCCCTAGGCCATTCTGGTTAAGCGTTTGGAGCAGCAGAATTGCGAAAAATTTGTTCTCTTCTCTACCATTTCTTAGCTTCAAACTCCCATATCTCGCGAACGGATTGACCTAACCCAAAAATTCCTATTGCATCTGAAAGTAGAAACACGCCCGATTACAACGGTATGTGTGTTTTCCCCTAGGCCATTCTGATTAAGCGATTGGAGCAGCAGAAGTGCGAAAAATTTGTTTTCTTCTCAACCATTTCTTCGCTTCATAGTCCCATATCTCGCGAACGGATTGACCAAACCCAAAAATTCCTGCTGCGTCTGAAAGTAGAAACTCGCCCGATTACAACTGTACGCGTATTTTTTCCCTAGGCCATTCAGGTTAAGCGTTTGGAGCAGCAGAAGTGCGAAAAATTTCTTGTCTTGTCAACCATTTCTTAACTTCAAAGTCCCATATCTCGTGAACGGATTGAACTAACCCAAAAATTCCTATTGCATCTGAAAGTGGAAACTCGCCCGATTACAACGGTATGTGTATTTTTTCCCTATGCCATTCTGGTTAAGCGTTTGGAGAAGCATAATTGCGAAAAATTTTTTGCCATCTCAACCATTTCTTGGCTTCATAGTACCCTATCTCGCGAACGGATTGACCTAACCCAAAAATTCCTGCTGCGTCTGAAAGTAGAAACTCGCCCGATTACAACTGTACGCGTATTTTTACCCTAGGCCATTCTGGTTAAGTGATTGGAGCAGCAGAAGTGCGAAAAATTTGTTGTCTTGTCAACCATTTCTTGGCTTCAAACTCCCATATCTCGCGAACGGATTGACCTAACCCAAAAATTCCTATTGCATCTGAAAGTAGAAACTCGCCCGATTACAATGGTATGTGTATTTTTTCCCTAGGCCATTCAGGTTAAGCGTTTGGAGCAGCAGAAGTGCGAAAAATTTGTTGTCTTGTCAACCATTTCTTAACTTCAAAGTCCCAAATCTCGCGAACGGATTGAACTAACCCAAAAATTCCTATTGCATCTGAAAGTGGAAACTCGCCCGATTACAACGGTATGTGTATTTTTTCCCTAGGCAATACTGGTTCAGCGATTGGAGCAGCAGAAGTGCGAAAAATTTGTTGTCTTGTCAACCATTTCTTAGCTTCAAAGTACCATATCTCGCGAACGGATTGAACTAACCCAAAAATTCCTATTGCATCTGAAAGTAGAAACTCGCCCGATTACAACGGTATGTGCATTTTTTCCCTAGGCCATTCTGGTTAAGCGTTTGGAGCAGCAGAATTGCGAAAAATTTGTTCTCTTCTCTACCATTTCTTAGCTTCAAACTCCCATATCTCGCGAACGGATTGACCTAACCCAAAAATTCCTATTGCATCTGAAAGTAGAAACACGCCCGATTACAACGGTATGTGTGTTTTCCCCTAGGCCATTCTGATTAAGCGATTGGAGCAGCAGAAGTGCGAAAAATTTGTTTTCTTCTCAACCATTTCTTCGCTTCATAGTCCCATATCTCGCGAACGGATTGACCAAACCCAAAAATTCCTGCTGCGTCTGAAAGTAGAAACTCGCCCGATTACAACTGTACGCGTATTTTTTCCCTAGGCCATTCAGGTTAAGCGTTTGGAGCAGCAGAAGTGCGAAAAATTTCTTGTCTTGTCAACCATTTCTTAACTTCAAAGTCCCATATCTCGTGAACGGATTGAACTAACCCAAAAATTCCTATTGCATCTGAAAGTGGAAACTCGCCCGATTACAACGGTATGTGTATTTTTTCCCTATGCCATTCTGGTTAAGCGTTTGGAGAAGCATAATTGCGAAAAATTTTTTGCCATCTCAACCATTTCTTGGCTTCATAGTACCCTATCTCGCGAACGGATTGACCTAACCCAAAAATTCCTGCTGCGTCTGAAAGTAGAAACTCGCCCGATTACAACTGTACGCGTATTTTTACCCTAGGCCATTCTGGTTAAGTGATTGGAGCAGCAGAAGTGCGAAAAATTTGTTGTCTTGTCAACCATTTCTTGGCTTCAAACTCCCATATCTCGCGAACGGATTGACCTAACCCAAAAATTCCTATTGCATCTGAAAGTAGAAACTCGCCCGATTACAATGGTATGTGTATTTTTTCCCTAGGCCATTCAGGTTAAGCGTTTGGAGCAGCAGAAGTGCGAAAAATTTGTTGTCTTGTCAACCATTTCTTAGCTTCAAAGTACCATATCTCGCGAACGGATTGAACTAACCCAAAAATTCCTATTGCATCTGAAAGTAGAAACTCGCCCGATTACAACGGTATGTGCATTTTTTCCCTAGGCCATTCTGGTTAAGCGTTTGGAGCAGCAGAATTGCGAAAAATTTGTTCTCTTCTCTACCATTTCTTAGCTTCAAACTCCCATATCTCGCGAACGGATTGACCTAACCCAAAAATTCCTATTGCATCTGAAAGTAGAAACACGCCCGATTGCAACGGTATGTGTGTTTTCCCCTAGGCCATTCTGATTAAGCGATTGGAGCAGCAGAAGTGCGAAAAATTTGTTTTCTTCTCAACCATTTCTTCGCTTCATAGTCCCATATCTCGCGAACGGATTGACCAAACCCAAAAATTCCTGCTGCGTCTGAAAGTAGAAACTCGCCCGATTACAATTGTACGCGTATTTTTAACCTAGGCCGTTCTGGTTAAGTGGTTGGAGCAGCAGAAGTGCGTAAAATTTGTTGTCTTGTCAACCATTTCTTGGCTTCAAACTCCCGTATCTCGCGAACGGATTGACCTCACCCAAAAATTCCTTTAGCATCTGATAGTAGAAATTAGCCCGATTACAAAGGTATGTGCATTTTTTCCCTAGACCATTCTGGTTAAGCGTTTGGAGCAGCAGAATTGCGAAAAATTTGTACTCTTCTCTACCATTTCTTAGCTTCAAACTCCCATATCTCGCGAACGGATTGACCTAACCCAAAAATTCCTATTGGATCTGAAAGTAGAAGCACGCCCGATTACAACGGTATGTGTGTTTTTCCCCTAGGCCATTCTGGTTAAGCGATTGGAGCAGCAGAAGTGCGAAAAATTTGTTCTCTTCTCTACCATTTCTTAGCTTCAAACTCCCATATCTCGCGAACGGATTGACCTAACCCAGGAATTCCTATTGCATCTGAAAGTAGAAACTCGCCCGATTACAACTGTATGTGCGTTTTTCCCTATGGCATTCTGGTTAAGCGTTTGGAGCAGCAGAATTGCGAAAAATTTTTTGCCTTCTCAACCATTTCTTGGCTTCAAACTCCCATATCTTGCGAACGGATTGACCTAACCCAAAAATTCCTGTTGCGTATGAAAGTAGAAACTCGCCCGATTACAACGGTATGTGTATTTTTCCCCTAGGCGATTCTGGTTAAGCGATTGGAGCAGCAGAAGTGCGAAAAATTTGTTGTCTTGTCAACCATTTCTTAACTTCAAAATCCCATATCTCGCGAACGGAATGAACTAACCCAAAAATTCCTATTGCATCTGAAAGTGGAAACTCGCCCGATTACAACGGTATGTGCATTTTTCCCCTAGGCCATTCTGGTTAGGCGATTGGAGCAGCAGAAGTGCGAAAAATTTGTTGTCTTGTCAACCATTTCTTAGCTTCAAAGTACCATATCTCGCGAACGGATTGAACTAACCCAAAAATTCCTATTGCATCTGAAAGTAGAAACTCGCCCGATTACAACGGTATGTGCATTTTTTCCCTAGGCCATTCTGGTTAAGCGTTTGGAGCAGCAGAATTGCGAAAAATTTGTTCTCTTCTCTACCATTTCTTAGCTTCAAACTCCCATATCTCGCGAACGGATTGACCTAACCCAAAAATTCCTATTGCATCTGAAAGTAGAAACACGCCCGATTACAACGGTATGTGTGTTTTCCCCTAGGCCATTCTGATTAAGCGATTGGAGCAGCAGAAGTGCGAAAAATTTGTTTTCTTCTCAACCATTTCTTCGCTTCATAGTCCCATATCTCGCGAACGGATTGACCAAACCCAAAAATTCCTGCTGCGTCTGAAAGTAGAAACTCGCCCGATTACAACTGTACGCGTATTTTTACCCTAGGCCATTCTGGTTAAGTGATTGGAGCAGCAGAAGTGCGAAAAATTTGTTGTCTTGTCAACCATTTCTTGGCTTCAAACTCCCATATCTCGCGAACGGATTGACCTAACCCAAAAATTACTATTGCATCTGAAAGTAGAAACTCGCCCGATTACAATGGTATGTGTATTTTTTCCCTAGGCCATTCTGGTTAAACGTTTGGAGCAGCAGAAGTGCGAAAAATTTCTGGCCTTCTCAACTATTTCTTGGCTTCAAACTCCCTTATCTTGCGAACGGATAGACCTAACCCAAAAATTGTTATTGCATCTGAAAGTAGAAACTCGCCCGATTACAACGGTATGTGTATTTTTACTCTAGGCCATTCTGGTTAAGCGTTTAGAGCAGCAGAATTGCGAAAAATTTTTTGCCATCTCAACCATTTCTTGGCTTCATAATACCCTATCTCGCGAACGGATTGACCTAACCCAAAACTTCCTATTGCACCTGAAAGTAGAAACTCGCCCGATTACAACGGTATGTTTTTTTTTCCCCTATGCCATTCTGGTTAAGCGTTTGGAGCAGCAGAATTGCTAAAATTTGTTGTCTCCTCAACCATTTCTTATCTTCAAACTCCCATATCTCGCGAACGGATTGACCTAACCCAAAAATTCCTATTGCAACTGAAAGTAGAATCTCGCCCGATTACAACGGTATGTGTATTTTTTCCCTAGGCCATTCAGGTTAAGCGTTTGGAGCAGCAGAATTGCGAAAATTTTTTTGCGATCTCAACCATTTCTTGGCTTCAACCTCCCACATCTCGCGAACGGATTGACCCAACCCAAAAATTCCTGTTGCGTCTGAAAGTAGAAATTCGCCCGATTACAACGGTATGTGTATTCTTTCCCTAGGCCATTCTGGTTAAGCGATTGGAGCAGCAGAATTGCGAAAAATTTGTTCTCTTCTCAACCATTTCTTAGCTTCAAACTCCCATATCTCGCGAACGGATTGTCCTAACCGAAAAATTCCTATTGCATCTGAAAGTAGAAACTCGCCCGATTACAACAGTATGTGTATTTTTTCCCTAGGCCATTCTGGTTAAGCGTTTGGAGCAGCAGAAGTGCGAAAATTTTTTTGCGATCTCAACCATTTCTTGGCTTCAACCTCCCATATCTCGCGAACGGATTGACCCAACCCAAAAATTCCTGTTGCGTCTGATAGTAGAAACTCGCCCGATTACAACGGTATGTGTATTTCTTCCCTGGGCCATTCTGGCTAAGCGTTTGGAGCAGCAGAAGTGCGAAAAATTTCTGGCCTTCTCAACTATTTCTTGGCTTCAAACTCCCTTATCTTGCGAACGGATTGACCTAACCCAAAAATTGTTATTGCATCTGAAAGTAGAAACTCGCCCGATTACAACGGTATGTGTATTTTTACTCTAGGCCATTCTGGTTAAGCGTTTAGAGCAGCAGAATTGCGAAAAATTTTTTGCCATCTCAACCATTTCTTGGCTTCATAATACCCTATCTCGCGAACGGATTGACATAACCCAAAACTTCCTATTGCATCTGAAAGTAGAAACTCGCCCGATTACAACGGTATGTTTTTATTTTCCCTATGCCATTCTGGTTAAGCGTTTGGAGCAGCAGAATTGCGAAAAATTTGTTGTCAACTCAACCATTTATTATCTTCAAACTCCCATATCTCGCGAACGGATTGACCTAACCCAAAAATTCCTATTGCAACTGAAAGTAGAATCTCGCCCGATTACAACGGTATGTGTATTTTTTCCCTAGGCCATTCAGGTTAAGCGTTTGGAGCAGCAGAATTGCGAAAATTTTTTTACGATCTCAACCATTTCTTGGCTTCAACCTCCCATATCTCGCGAACGGATTGACCCAACCCAAAAATTCCTGTTGCGTCTGAAAGTAGAAACTCGCCCGATCACAATGGTATGTGTATTTTTTCCCTAGGCCATTCAGGTTAAGCGTTTGGAGCAGCAGAAGTGCGAAAAATTTCTTGTCTTGTCAACCATTTCTTAACTTCAAAGTCCCATATCTCGTGAACGGATTGAACTAACCCAAAAATTCCTATTGCATCTGAAAGTGGAAACTCGCCCGATTACAACGGTATGTGTATTTTTTCCCTATGCCATTCTGGTTAAGCGTTTGGAGAAGCATAATTGCGAAAAATTTTTTGCCATCTCAACCATTTCTTGGCTTCATAGTACCCTATCTCGCGAACGGATTGACCTAACCCAAAAATTCCTGCTGCGTCTGAAAGTAGAAACTCGCCCGATTACAACTGTACGCGTATTTTTACCCTAGGCCATTCTGGTTAAGTGATTGGAGCAGCAGAAGTGCGAAAAATTTGTTGTCTTGTCAACCATTTCTTGGCTTCAAACTCCCATATCTCGCGAACGGATTGACCTAACCCAAAAATTCCTATTGCATCTGAAAGTAGAAACTCGCCCGATTACAATGGTATGTGTATTTTTTCCCTAGGCCATTCAGGTTAAGCGTTTGGAGCAGCAGAAGTGCGAAAAATTTGTACTCTTCTCTACCATTTCTTAGCTTCAAACTCCCATATCTCGCGAACGGATTGACCTAACCCAAAAATTCCTATTGGATCTGAAAGTAGAAGCACGCCCGATTACAACGGTATGTGTGTTTTTCCCCTAGGCCATTCTGGTTAAGCGATTGGAGCAGCAGAAGTGCGAAAAATTTGTTCTCTTCTCTACCATTTCTTAGCTTCAAACTCCCATATCTCGCGAACGGATTGACCTAACCCAGGAATTCCTATTGCATCTGAAAGTAGAAACTCGCCCGATTACAACTGTATGTGCGTTTTTCCCTATGGCATTCTGGTTAAGCGTTTGGAGCAGCAGAATTGCGAAAAATTTTTTGCCTTCTCAACCATTTCTTGGCTTCAACCTCCCATATCTCGCGAACGGATTGACCCAACCCAAAAATTCCTGTTGCGTCTGAAAGTAGAAACTCGCCCGATTACAACGGTATGTGTATGTTTTCCCTAGACCATTCTGGCTAAGCGTTTGGAGCAGCAGAAGTGCGAAGAATTTGTTGTCTTGTCAACTATTTCTTGGCTTCAAACTCCCTTATCTTGCGAACGGATTGACCTAACCCAAAAATTGTTATTGCATCTGAAAGTAGAAACTCGCCCGATTACAATGATATGTGTATTTTTACTCTAGGCCATTCTGGTTAAGCGTTTAGAGCAGCAGAATTGCGAAAAATTTTTTGCCATCTCAACCATTTCTTGGCTTCATAATACCCTATCTCGCGAACGGATTGACCTAACCCAAAACTTCCTATTGCATCTGAAAGTAGAAACTCGCCCGATTACAACGGTATGTTTTTATTTTCCCTATGCCATTCTGGTTAAGCGTTTGGAGCAGCAGAATTGCGAAAAATTTGTACTCTTCTCTACCATTTCTTCGCTTCATAGTCCCATATCTCGCGAACGGATTGACCAAACCCAAAAATTCCTGCTGCGTCTGAAAGTAGAAACTCGCCCGTTTACAACTGTATGCGTATTTTTTCCCTAGGCCATTGTGGTTATGCGTTTGGAGCAGCAGAAGTGCGAAAAATTTGTTCTCTTCTCTACCATTTCTTAGCTTCAAACTCCCATATCTCGCGAACGGATTGACCTAACCCAGGAATTCCTATTGCATCTGAAAGTAGAAACTCGCCCGATCACAACTGTATGTGCGTTTTTCCCTATGGCATTCTGGTTAAGCGTTTGGAGCAGCAGAATTGCGAAAAATTTTTTGCCTTCTCAACCATTTCTTGGCTTCAAACTCCCATATCTCGCGAACGGATTGACCTAACCCAAAAATTCCTATTGCATCTGAAAGTAGAAACTCGCCCGATTACAAGAGTATGTGTATTTTCCCCTAGGCCATTCTGGTTAAGCGTTTCGAGCAGCAGAAGTGCGAAAATTTTTTTGCGATCTCAACCATTTCTTGGCTTCAACCTCCCATATCTCGCGAACGGATTGACCCAACCCAAAAATTCCTGTTGCGTCTGAAAGTAGAAACTCGCCCGATTACAACGGTATGTGTATGTTTTCCCTAGGCCATTCTGGCTAAGCGCTTGGAGCAGCAGAAGTGCGAAATATTTGTGGCCTTCTCAACCATTTCTTGGCTTCAAACTCCCTTATCTTGCGAACGGATTGACCTAACCCAAAAATTGTTATTGCATCTGAAAGTAGAAACTCGCCCGATTACAACGGTATGTGTATTTTTACTCTAGGCCATTCTGGTTAAGCGTTTGGAGCAGCAGAATTGCGAAAAATTTGTGGCCTTCTCAATCATTTCTTGGCTTCAAACACCCATATCGCGCGAACGGATTGACCCACACCAAAAATTCCTGTTGCGTCTGAAAGTAGAAACTCGCCCGATTACAAGAGTATGTGTATTTTTTCCCTATGCCATTCAGGTTAAGCGTTTGGAGAAGCAGAATTGCGAAAAATTTTTTGCCTTCTCAACCATTTCTTGGCTTCAAACTCCCATATCTCGCGAACGGATTGACCTAACCCAAAAATTCCTGTTGCGTATGAAAGTAGAAACTCGCCCGATTACAACGGTATGTGTATTTTTCCCCTAGGCGATTCTGGTTAAGCGATTGGAGCAGCAGAATTGCGAAAAATTTGTACTCTTCTCTACCATTTCTTCGCTTCATAGTCCCATATCTCGCGAACGGATTGACCAAACCCAAAAATTCCTGCTGCGTCTGAAAGTAGAAACTCGCCCGATTACAACTGTACGCGTATTTTTAGCCTAGGCCATTCTGGTTAAGTGATTGGAGCAGCAGAAGTGCGAAAAATTTGTTCTCTTCTCTACCATTTCTTGGCTTCAAACTCCCATATCTCGCGAACGGATTGACCTAACCCAAAAAGTCCTATTGCATCTGATAGTAGAAACTCGCCCGATTACAAAGGTATGTGCATTTTTTCCCTAGACCATTCTGGTTAAGCGTTTGGAGCAGCAGAATTGCGAAAAATTTGTACTCTTCTCTACCATTTCTTAGCTTCAAACTCCCATATCTCGCTAACGGATTGACCTAACCCAAAAATTCCTATTGGATCTGAAAGTAGAAGCACGCCCGGTTACAACTGTATGTGTGTTTTTCCCCTAGGCCATTCTGGTTAAGCGATTGGAGCAGCAGAAGTGCGAAAAATTTGTTGTCTTCTCAACCATTTCTTCGCTTCATAGTCCCATATCTCGCGAACGGATTGACCAAACCCAAAAATTCCTGCGGCGTCTGAAAGTAGAAACTCGCCCGATTACAACTGAACGCGTATTTTTTCTCTAGGCCATTCTGGTTAAGCGATTGGAGCAGCAGAATTGCGAAAAATTTGTTCTCTTCTCAACCATTTCTTAGCTTCAAACCCCCATATCTCGCGAACGGATTGACCAAACCCAAAAATTCCTGCTGCATCTGAAAGTAGAAACTCGCCCGATTACAACAGTATGTGTATTTTCCCCTAGGCCATTCTGGTTAAGCGTTTCGAGCAGCAGAAGTGCGAAAATTTTTTTGCGATCTCAACCATTTCTTGGCTTCAACCTCCCATATCTCGCGAACGGATTGACCCAACCCAAAAATTCCTGTTGCGTCTGAAAGTAGAAACTCGCCCGATTACAACGGTATGTGTATGTTTTCCCTAGGCCATTCTGGCTAAGCGTTTGGAGCAGCAGAAGTGCGAAAAATTTGTGGCCTTCTCAAGCATTTCTTGGCTTCAAACTCCCTTATCTTGCGAACGGATTGACCTAACCCAAAAATTGTTATTGCATCTGAAAGTAGAAACTCGCCCGATTACAACGGTATGTGTATTTTTACTCTAGGCCATTCTGGTTAAGCGTTTGGAGCAGCAGAATTGCGAAAAATTTGTGGCCTTCTCAATCATTTCTTGGCTTCAAACACCCATATCGCGCGAACGGATTGACCCACACCAAAAATTCCTGTTGCGTCTGAAAGTAGAAACTCGCCCGATTACAACGGTATGTGTATTTTTTCCCTATGCCATTCAGGTTAAGCGTTTGGAGAAGCAGAATTGCGAAAAATTTTTTGCCTTCTCAACCATTTCTTGGCTTCAAACTCCCATATCTAGCGAACGGATTGACCTAACCCAAAAATTCCTGTTGCGTATGAAAGTAGAAACTCGCCCGATTACAACGGTATGTGTATTTTTCCCCTAGGCGATTCTGGTTAAGCGATTGGAGCAGCAGAAGGGCGAAAAATTTGTTGTCTTGTCAACCATTTCTTAACTTCAAAGTCCCATATCTCGCGAACGGATTGAACTAACCCAAAAATTCCTATTGCATCTGAAAGTGGAAACTCGCCCGATTACAACGGTATGTGTGTTTCCCCTAGGCCATTCTGATTAAGCGATTGGAGCAGCAGAAGTGCGAAAAATTTGTTTTCTTCTCAACCATTTCTTCGCTTCATAGTCCCATATCTCGCGAACGGATTGACCAAACCCAAAAATTCCTGCTGCGTCTGAAAGTAGAAACTCGCCCGATTACAACTGTACGCGTATTTTTAGCCTAGGCCATTCTGGTTAAGTGATTGGAGCAGCAGAATTGCGAAAAATTTGTTGTCTTCTCAACCATTTCTTAGCTTCAAACTCCCATATCTCGCGAACGGATTGTCCTAACCGAAAAATTCCTATTGCATCTGAAAGTAGAAACTCGCCCGATTACAACAATATGTGTATTTTTTCCCTAGGCCATTCTGGTTAAGCGTTTGGAGCAGCAGAAGTGCGAAAAATTTGTTGTCTTCTCAACCATTTCTTCGCTTCATAGTCCCATATCTCGCGAACGGATTGACCCAACCCAAAAATTCCTGTTGCGTCTGAAAGTAGAAATTCGCCCGATTACAACGGTATGTGTATTCTTTCCCTAGGCCATTCTGGTTAAGCGATTGGAGCAGCAGAATTGCGAAAAATTTGTTCTCTTCTCAACCATTTCTTAGCTTCAAACTCCCATATCTCGCGAACGGATTGTCCTAACCGAAAAATTCCTATTGCATCTGAAAGTAGAAACTCGCCCGATTACAACAATATGTGTATTTTTTCCCTAGGCCATTCTGGTTAAGCGTTTGGAGCAGCAGAAGTGCGAAAATTTTTTTGCGATCTCAACCATTTCTTGGCTTCAACCTCCCATATCTCGCGAACGGATTGACCCAACCCAAAAATTCCTGTTGCGTCTGATAGTAGAAACTCGCCCGATTACAACGGTATGTGTATTTCTTCCCTGGGCCATTCTGGCTAAGCGTTTGGAGCAGCAGAAGTGCGAAAAATTTCTGGCCTTCTCAACTATTTCTTGGCTTCAAACTCCCTTATCTTGCGAACGGATTGACCTAACCCAAAAATTGTTATTGCATCTGAAAGTAGAAACTCGCCCGATTACAACGGTATGTGTATTTTTACTCTAGGCCATTCTGGTTAAGCGTTTAGAGCAGCAGAATTGCGAAAAATTTTTTGCCATCTCAACCATTTCTTGGCTTCATAATACCCTATCTCGCGAACGGATTGACATAACCCAAAACTTCCTATTGCATCTGAAAGTAGAAACTCGCCCGATTACAACGGTATGTTTTTATTTTCCCTATGCCATTCTGGTTAAGCGTTTGGAGCAGCAGAATTGCGAAAAATTTGTTGTCAACTCAACCATTTATTATCTTCAAACTCCCATATCTCGCGAACGGATTGACCTAACCCAAAAATTCCTATTGCAACTGAAAGTAGAATCTCGCCCGATTACAACGGTATGTGTATTTTTTCCCTAGGCCATTCAGGTTAAGCGTTTGGAGCAGCAGAATTGCGAAAATTTTTTTACGATCTCAACCATTTCTTGGCTTCAACCTCCCATATCTCGCGAACGGATTGACCCAACCCAAAAATTCCTGTTGCGTCTGAAAGTAGAAACTCGCCCGATCACAATGGTATGTGTATTTTTTCCCTAGGCCATTCAGGTTGAGCGTTTGGAGCAGCAGAAGTGCGAAAAATTTCTTGTCTTGTCAACCATTTCTTAACTTCAAAGTCCCATATCTCGTGAACGGATTGAACTAACCCAAAAATTCCTATTGCATCTGAAAGTGGAAACTCGCCCGATTACAACGGTATGTGTATTTTTTCCCTATGCCATTCTGGTTAAGCGTTTGGAGAAGCATAATTGCGAAAAATTTTTTGCCATCTCAACCATTTCTTGGCTTCATAGTACCCTATCTCGCGAACGGATTGACCTAACCCAAAAATTCCTGCTGCGTCTGAAAGTAGAAACTCGCCCGATTACAACTGTACGCGTATTTTTACCCTAGGCCATTCTGGTTAAGTGATTGGAGCAGCAGAAGTGCGAAAAATTTGTTGTCTTGTCAACCATTTCTTGGCTTCAAACTCCCATATCTCGCGAACGGATTGACCTAACCCAAAAATTCCTATTGCATCTGAAAGTAGAAACTCGCCCGATTACAATGGTATGTGTATTTTTTCCCTAGGCCACTCAGGTTAAGCGTTTGGAGCAGCAGAAGTGCGAAAAATTTGTTGTCTTGTCAACCATTTCTTAACTTCAAAGTCCCAAATCTCGCGAACGGATTGAACTAACCCAAAAATTCCTATTGCATCTGAAAGTGGAAACTCGCCCGATTACAACGGTATGTGTATTTTTTCCCTAGGCAATACTGGTTCAGCGATTGGAGCAGCAGAAGTGCGAAAAATTTGTTGTCTTGTCAACCATTTCTTAGCTTCAAAGTACCATATCTCGCGAACGGATTGAACTAACCCAAAAATTCCTATTGCATCTGAAAGTAGAAACTCGCCCGATTACAACGGTATGTGCATTTTTTCCCTAGGCCATTCTGGTTAAGCGTTTGGAGCAGCAGAATTGCGAAAAATTTGTTCTCTTCTCTACCATTTCTTAGCTTCAAACTCCCATATCTCGCGAACGGATTGACCTAACCCAAAAATTCCTATTGCATCTGAAAGTAGAAACACGCCCGATTGCAACGGTATGTGTGTTTTCCCCTAGGCCATTCTGATTAAGCGATTGGAGCAGCAGAAGTGCGAAAAATTTGTTTTCTTCTCAACCATTTCTTCGCTTCATAGTCCCATATCTCGCGAACGGATTGACCAAACCCAAAAATTCCTGCTGCGTCTGAAAGTAGAAACTCGCCCGATTACAATTGTACGCGTATTTTTAACCTAGGCCGTTCTGGTTAAGTGGTTGGAGCAGCAGAAGTGCGTAAAATTTGTTGTCTTGTCAACCATTTCTTGGCTTCAAACTCCCGTATCTCGCGAACGGATTGACCTAACCCAAAAATTCCTATTGCATCTGATAGTAGAAACTCGCCCGATTACAAAGGTATGTGCATTTTTTCCCTAGACCATTCTGGTTAAGCGTTTGGAGCAGCAGAATTGCGAAAAATTTGTACTCTTCTCTACCATTTCTTAGCTTCAAACTCCCATATCTCGCGAACGGATTGACCTAACCCAAAAATTCCTATTGGATCTGAAAGTAGAAGCACGCCCGATTACAACGGTATGTGTGTTTTTCCCCTAGGCCATTCTGGTTAAGCGATTGGAGCAGCAGAAGTGCGAAAAATTTGTTCTCTTCTCTACCATTTCTTAGCTTCAAACTCCCATATCTCGCGAACGGATTGACCTAACCCAGGAATTCCTATTGCATCTGAAAGTAGAAACTCGCCCGATTACAACTGTATGTGCGTTTTTCCCTATGGCATTCTGGTTAAGCGTTTGGAGCAGCAGAATTGCGAAAAATTTTTTGCCTTCTCAACCATTTCTTGGCTTCAAACTCCCATATCTCGCGAACGGATTGACCTAACCCAAAAACTCCTATTGCATCTGAAAGTAGAAACTCGCCCGATTACAAGAGTATGTGTATTTTCCCCTAGGCCATTCTGGTTAAGCGTTTCGAGCAGCAGAAGTGCGAAAATTTTTTTGCGATCTCAACCATTTCTTGGCTTCAACCTCCCATATCTCGCGAACGGATTGACCCAACCCAAAAATTCCTGTTGCGTCTGAAAGTAGAAACTCGCCCGATTACAACGGTATGTGTATGTTTTCCCTAGACCATTCTGGCTAAGCGTTTGGAGCAGCAGAAGTGCGAAGAATTTGTTGTCTTGTCAACTATTTCTTGGCTTCAAACTCCCTTATCTTGCGAACGGATTGACCTAACCCAAAAATTGTTATTGCATCTGAAAGTAGAAACTCGCCCGATTACAATGGTATGTGTATTTTTACTCTAGGCCATTCTGGTTAAGCGTTTAGAGCAGCAGAATTGCGAAAAATTTTTTGCCATCTCAACCATTTCTTGGCTTCATAATACCCTATCTCGCGAACGGATTGACCTAACCCAAAACTTCCTATTGCATCTGAAAGTAGAAACTCGCCCGATTACAACGGTATGTTTTTATTTTCCCTATGCCATTCTGGTTAAGCGTTTGGAGCAGCAGAATTGCGAAAAATTTGTACTCTTCTCTACCATTTCTTCGCTTCATAGTCCCATATCTCGCGAACGGATTGACCAAACCCAAAAATTCCTGCTGCGTCTGAAAGTAGAAACTCGCCCGTTTACAACTGTATGCGTATTTTTTCCCTAGGCCATTGTGGTTATGCGTTTGGAGCAGCAGAAGTGCGAAAAATTTGTTCTCTTCTCTACCATTTCTTAGCTTCAAACTCCCATATCTCGCGAACGGATTGACCTAACCCAGGAATTCCTATTGCATCTGAAAGTAGAAACTCGCCCGATTACAACTGTATGTGCGTTTTTCCCTATGGCATTCTGGTTAAGCGTTTGGAGCAGCAGAATTGCGAAAAATTTTTTGCCTTCTCAACCATTTCTTGGCTTCAAACTCCCATATCTCGCGAACGGATTGACCTAACCCAAAAACTCCTATTGCATCTGAAAGTAGAAACTCGCCCGATTACAAGAGTATGTGTATTTTCCCCTAGGCCATTCTGGTTAAGCGTTTCGAGCAGCAGAAGTGCGAAAATTTTTTTGCGATCTCAACCATTTCTTGGCTTCAACCTCCCATATCTCGCGAACGGATTGACCCAACCCAAAAATTCCTGTTGCGTCTGAAAGTAGAAACTCGCCCGATTACAACGGTATGTGTATGTTTTCCCTAGACCATTCTGGCTAAGCGTTTGGAGCAGCAGAAGTGCGAAGAATTTGTTGTCTTGTCAACTATTTCTTGGCTTCAAACTCCCTTATCTTGCGAACGGATTGACCTAACCCAAAAATTGTTATTGCATCTGAAAGTAGAAACTCCCCCGATTACAATGATATGTGTATTTTTACTCTAGGCCATTCTGGTTAAGCGTTTAGAGCAGCAGAATTGCGAAAAATTTTTTGCCATCTCAACCATTTCTTGGCTTCATAATACCCTATCTCGCGAACGGATTGACCTAACCCAAAACTTCCTATTGCATCTGAAAGTAGAAACTCGCCCGATTACAACGGTATGTTTTTATTTTCCCTATGCCATTCTGGTTAAGCGTTTGGAGCAGCAGAATTGCGAAAAATTTGTACTCTTCTCTACCATTTCTTCGCTTCATAGTCCCATATCTCGCGAACGGATTGACCAAACCCAAAAATTCCTGCTGCGTCTGAAAGTAGAAACTCGCCCGTTTACAACTGTATGCGTATTTTTTCCCTAGGCCATTGTGGTTATGCGTTTGGAGCAGCAGAAGTGCGAAAAATTTGTTCTCTTCTCTACCATTTCTTAGCTTCAAACTCCCATATCTCGCGAACGGATTGACCTAACCCAGGAATTCCTATTGCATCTGAAAGTAGAAACTCGCCCGATCACAACTGTATGTGCGTTTTTCCCTATGGCATTCTGGTTAAGCGTTTGGAGCAGCAGAATTGCGAAAAATTTTTTGCCTTCTCAACCATTTCTTGGCTTCAAACTCCCATATCTCGCGAACGGATTGACCTAACCCAAAAATTCCTATTGCATCTGAAAGTAGAAACTCGCCCGATTACAAGAGTATGTGTATTTTCCCCTAGGCCATTCTGGTTAAGCGTTTCGAGCAGCAGAAGTGCGAAAATTTTTTGCGATCTCAACCATTTCTTGGCTTCAACCTCCCATATCTCGCGAACGGATTGACCCAACCCAAAAATTCCTGTTGCGTCTGAAAGTAGAAACTCGCCCGATTACAACGGTATGTGTATTTTTTCCCTAGGCAATACTGGTTCAGCGATTGGAGCAGCAGAAGTGCGAAAAATTTGTTGTCTTGTCAACCATTTCTTAGCTTCAAAGTACCATATCTCGCGAACGGATTGAACTAACCCAAAAATTCCTATTGCATCTGAAAGTAGAAACTCGCCCGATTACAACGGTATGTGCATTTTTTCCCTAGGCCATTCTGGTTAAGCGTTTGGAGGCAGCAGAATTGCGAAAAATTTGTGGCCTTCTCAATCATTTCTTGCTTCAAACACCCATATCGCGCGAACGGATTGACCCACACCAAAAATTCCTGTTGCGTCTGAAAGTAGAAACTCGCCCGATTACAAGAGTATGTGTATTTTTTCCCTATGCCATTCAGGTTAAGCGTTTGGAGAAGCAGAATTGCGAAAAATTTTTTGCCTTCTCAACCATTTCTTGGCTTCAAACTCCCATATCTCGCGAACGGATTGACCTAACCCAAAAATTCCTGTTGCGTATGAAAGTAGAAACTCGCCCGATTACAACGGTATGTGTATTTTTCCCCTAGGCGATTCTGGTTAAGCGATTGGAGCAGCAGAATTGCGAAAAATTTGTACTCTTCTCTACCATTTCTTCGCTTCATAGTCCCATATCTCGCGAACGGATTGACCAAACCCAAAAATTCCTGCTGCGTCTGAAAGTAGAAACTCGCCCGATTACAACTGTACGCGTATTTTTAGCCTAGGCCATTCTGGTTAAGTGATTGGAGCAGCAGAAGTGCGAAAAATTTGTTCTCTTCTCTACCATTTCTTGGCTTCAAACTCCCATATCTCGCGAACGGATTGACCTAACCCAAAAAGTCCTATTGCATCTGATAGTAGAAACTCGCCCGATTACAAAGGTAATGTGCATTTTTTCCCTAGACCATTCTGGTTAAGCGTTTGGAGCAGCAGAATTGCGAAAAATTTGTACTCTTCTCTACCATTTCTTAGCTTCAAACTCCCATATCTCGCTAACGGATTGACCTAACCCAAAAATTCCTATTGGATCTGAAAGTAGAAGCACGCCCGGTTACAACCTGTATGTGTGTTTTTCCCCTAGGCCATTCTGGTTAAGCGATTGGAGCAGCAGAAGTGCGAAAAATTTGTTGTCTTCTCAACCATTTCTTCGCTTCATAGTCCCATATCTCGCGAACGGATTGACCAAACCCAAAAATTCCTGCGGCGTCTGAAAGTAGAAACTCGCCCGATTACAACTGAACGCGTATTTTTTCTCTAGGCCATTCTGGTTAAGCGATTGGAGCAGCAGAATTGCGAAAAATTTGTTCTCTTCTCAACCATTTCTTAGCTTCAAACCCCCATATCTCGCGAACGGATTGACCAAACCCAAAATTCCTGCTGCATCTGAAAGTAGAAACTCGCCCGATTACAACAGTATGTGTATTTTCCCCTAGGCCATTCTGGTTAAGCGTTTCGAGCAGCAGAAGTGCGAAAATTTTTTTGCGATCTCAACCATTTCTTGGCTTCAACCTCCCATATCTCGCGAACGGATTGACCCAACCCAAAAATTCCTGTTGCGTCTGAAAGTAGAAACTCGCCCGATTACAACGGTATGTGTATGTTTTCCCTAGGCCATTCTGGCTAAGCGTTTGGAGCAGCAGAAGTGCGAAAAATTTGTGGCCTTCTCAAGCATTTCTTGGCTTCAACTCCCTTATCTTGCGAACGGATTGACCTAACCCAAAAATTGTTATTGCATCTGAAAGTAGAAACTCGCCCGATTACAACGGTATGTGTATTTTTACTCTAGGCCATTCTGGTTAAGCGTTTGGAGCAGCAGAATTGCGAAAAATTTGTGGCCTTCTCAATCATTTCTTGGCTTCAAACACCCATATCGCGCGAACGGATTGACCCACACCAAAAATTCCTGTTGCGTCTGAAAGTAGAAACTCGCCCGATTACAACGGTATGTGTATTTTTTCCCTATGCCATTCAGGTTAAGCGTTTGGAGAAGCAGAATTGCGAAAAATTTTTTGCCTTCTCAACCATTTCTTGGCTTCAAACTCCCATATCTAGCGAACGGATTGACCTAACCCAAAAATTCCTGTTGCGTATGAAAGTAGAAACTCGCCGATTACAACGGTATGTGTATTTTTCCCCTAGGCCATTCTGGTTAAGTGATTGGAGCAGCAGAAGTGCGAAAAATTTGTTCTCTTCTCTACCATTTCTTGGCTTCAAACTCCCATATCTCGCGAACGGATTGACCTAACCCAAAAAGTCCTATTGCATCTGATAGTAGAAACTCGCCCGATTACAAAGGTATGTGCATTTTTTCCCTAGACCATTCTGGTTAAGCGTTTGGAGCAGCAGAATTGCGAAAAATTTGTACTCTTCTCTACCATTTCTTAGCTTCAAACTCCCATATCTCGCTAACGGATTGACCTAACCCAAAAATTCCTATTGGATCTGAAAGTAGAAGCACGCCCGGTTACAACTGTATGTGTGTTTTTCCCCTAGGCCATTCTGGTTAAGCGATTGGAGCAGCAGAAGTGCGAAAAATTTGTTGTCTTCTCAACCATTTCTTCGCTTCATAGTCCCATATCTCGCGAACGGATTGACCAAACCCAAAAATTCCTGCGGCGTCTGAAAGTAGAAACTCGCCCGATTACAACTGAACGCGTATTTTTTCTCTAGGCCATTCTGGTTAAGCGATTGGAGCAGCAGAATTGCGAAAAATTTGTTCTCTCTCAACCATTTCTTAGCTTCAAACCCCCATATCTCGCGAACGGATTGACCAAACCCAAAAATTCCTGCTGCATCTGAAAGTAGAAACTCGCCCGATTACAACAGTATGTGTATTTTCCCCTAGGCCATTCTGGTTAAGCGTTTCGAGCAGCAGAAGTGCGAAAATTTTTTTGCGATCTCAACCATTTCTTGGCTTCAACCTCCCATATCTCGCGAACGGATTGACCCAACCCAAAAATTCCTGTTGCGTCTGAAAGTAGAAACTCGCCCGATTACAACGGTATGTGTATGTTTTCCCTAGGCCATTCTGGCTAAGCGTTTGGAGCAGCAGAAGTGCGAAAAATTTGTGGCCTTCTCAAGCATTTCTTGGCTTCAAACTCCCTTATCTTGCGAACGGATTGACCTAACCCAAAAATTGTTATTGCATCTGAAAGTAGAAACTCGCCCGATTACAACGGTATGTGTATTTTTACTCTAGGCCATTCTGGTTAAGCGTTTGGAGCAGCAGAATTGCGAAAAATTTGTGGCCTTCTCAATCATTTCTTGGCTTCAAACACCCATATCGCGCGAACGGATTGACCCACACCAAAAATTCCTGTTGCGTCTGAAAGTAGAAACTCGCCCGATTACAACGGTATGTGTATTTTTTCCCTATGCCATTCAGGTTAAGCGTTTGGAGAAGCAGAATTGCGAAAAATTTTTTGCCTTCTCAACCATTTCTTGGCTTCAAACTCCCATATCTAGCGAACGGATTGACCTAACCCAAAAATTCCTGTTGCGTATGAAAGTAGAAACCTCGCCCGATTACAACGGTATGTGTATTTTTCCCCTAGGCGATTCTGGTTAAGCGATTGGAGCAGCAGAAGGGCGAAAAATTTGTTGTCTTGTCAACCATTTCTTAACTTCAAAGTCCCATATCTCGCGAACGGATTGAACTAACCCAAAAATTCCTATTGCATCTGAAAGTGGAAACTCGCCCGATTACAACGGTATGTGTGTTTCCCCTAGGCCATTCTGATTAAGCGATTGGAGCAGCAGAAGTGCGAAAAATTTGTTTTCTTCTCAACCATTTCTTCGCTTCATAGTCCCATATCTCGCGAACGGATTGACCAAACCCAAAAATTCCTGCTGCGTCTGAAAGTAGAAACTCGCCCGATTACAACTGTACGCGTATTTTTAGCCTAGGCCATTCTGGTTAAGTGATTGGAGCAGCAGAATTGCGAAAAATTTGTTGTCTTTCAACCATTTCTTGGCTTCAAACTCCCATATCTCGCGAACGGATTGACCTAACCCAAAAATTCCTATTGCATCTGATAGTAGAAACTCGCCCGATTACAAAGGTATGTGCATTTTGTCCCTAGACCATTCTGGTTAAGCGTTTGGAGCAGCAGAATTGCGAAAAATTTGTACTCTTCTCTACCATTTCTTAGCTTCAAACTCCCATATCTCGCGAACGGATTGACCTATCCCAAAAATTCCTATTGTATCTGAAAGTAGAAGCACGCCCGATTACAACGGTATGTGTGTTTTTCCCCTAGGCCATTCTGGTTAAGCGATTGGAGCAGCAGAAGTGCGAAAAATTTGTTGTCTTCTCAACCATTTCTTCGCTTCATAGTCCCATATCTCGCGAACGGATTGACCCAACCCAAAAATTCCTGTTGCGTCTGAAAGTAGAAATTCGCCCGATTACAACGGTATGTGTATTCTTTCCCTAGGCCATTCTGGTTAAGCGATTGGAGCAGCAGAATTGCGAAAAATTTGTTCTCTTCTCAACCATTTCTTAGCTTCAAACTCCCATATCTCGCGAACGGATTGTCCTAACCGAAAAATTCCTATTGCGTCTGAAAGTAGAAACTCGCCCGATTACAACAATATGTGTATTTTTTCCCTAGGCCATTCTGGTTAAGCGTTTGGAGCAGCAGAAGTGCGAAAATTTTTTTGCGATCTCAACCATTTCTTGGCTTCAACCTCCCATATCTCGCGAACGGATTGACCCAACCCAAAAATTCCTGTTGCGTCTGATAGTAGAAACTCGCCCGATTACAACGGTATGTGTATTTCTTCCCTGGGCCATTCTGGCTAAGCGTTTGGAGCAGCAGAAGTGCGAAAAATTTCTGGCCTTCTCAACTATTTCTTGGCTTCAAACTCCCTTATCTTGCGAACGGATTGACCTAACCCAAAAATTGTTATTGCATCTGAAAGTAGAAACTCGCCCGATTACAACGGTATGTGTATTTTTACTCTAGGCCATTCTGGTTAAGCGTTTAGAGCAGCAGAATTGCGAAAAATTTTTTGCCATCTCAACCATTTCTTGGCTTCATAATACCCTATCTCGCGAACGGATTGACATAACCCAAAACTTCCTATTGCATCTGAAAGTAGAAACTCGCCCGATTACAACGGTATGTTTTTATTTTCCCTATGCCATTCTGGTTAAGCGTTTGGAGCAGCAGAATTGCGAAAAATTTGTTGTCAACTCAACCATTTATTATCTTCAAACTCCCATATCTCGCGAACGGATTGACCTAACCCAAAAATTCCTATTGCAACTGAAAGTAGAATCTCGCCCGATTACAACGGTATGTGTATTTTTTCCCTAGGCCATTCAGGTTAAGCGTTTGGAGCAGCAGAATTGCGAAAATTTTTTTACGATCTCAACCATTTCTTGGCTTCAACCTCCCATATCTCGCGAACGGATTGACCCAACCCAAAAATTCCTGTTGCGTCTGAAAGTAGAAACTCGCCCGATCACAATGGTATGTGTATTTTTTCCCTAGGCCATTCAGGTTGAGCGTTTGGAGCAGCAGAAGTGCGAAAAATTTGTTGTCTTGTCAACCATTTCTTAACTTCAAAGTCCCAAATCTCGCGAACGGATTGAACTAACCCAAAAATTCCTATTGCATCTGAAAGTGGAAACTCGCCCGATTACAACGGTATGTGTATTTTTTCCCTAGGCAATACTGGTTCAGCGATTGGAGCAGCAGAAGTGCGAAAAATTTGTTGTCTTGTCAACCATTTCTTAGCTTCAAAGTACCATATCTCGCGAACGGATTGAACTAACCCAAAAATTCCTATTGCATCTGAAAGTAGAAACTCGCCCGATTACAACGGTATGTGTATTTTTTCCCTATGCCATTCTGGTTAAGCGTTTGGAGAAGCATAATTGCGAAAAATTTTTTGCCATCTCAACCATTTCTTGGCTTCATAGTACCCTATCTCGCGAACGGATTGACCTAACCCAAAAATTCCTGCTGCGTCTGAAAGTAGAAACTCGCCCGATTACAACTGTACGCGTATTTTTACCCTAGGCCATTCTGGTTAAGTGATTGGAGCAGCAGAAGTGCGAAAAATTTGTTGTCTTGTCAACCATTTCTTGGCTTCAAACTCCCATATCTCGCGAACGGATTGACCTAACCCAAAAATTCCTATTGCATCTGAAAGTAGAAACTCGCCCGATTACAATGGTATGTGTATTTTTTCCCTAGGCCATTCAGGTTAAGCGTTTGGAGCAGCAGAAGTGCGAAAAATTTGTTGTCTTGTCAACCATTTCTTAACTTCAAAGTCCCAAATCTCGCGAACGGATTGAACTAACCCAAAAATTCCTATTGCATCTGAAAGTGGAAACTCGCCCGATTACAACGGT
>NW_027479651.1:0-84334 GCF_051014685.1 Ptiloglossa arizonensis
GGAGCAGGCAGAATTGCGAAAAATTTGTTGTCTCTCAACCATTTCTTAGCTTCAAACCCCATATATCGCGAACGGATTGACCTAACCCACATATTCCTATGGCATCGTGATAAGTAGAAAATCGCAGATTAAAAACGGGTATGCGTTTTTTTTTTCCCTATGCCATACTGGTTAAGCTATTTGGAGCAGCAGTAAGTGCGATAAATATGTTGGTCTTGTCGAACATTTCTTAGTCCTTCAAACTCCCCACTAATCTCGCGAACGGATTGACTATACACCCAAAAATTCCTATTGCATCTGAATGTAGAAAGACTCGCCCGATTACAACAATGTAATGTGCATTTTTTCCCTAGGCCATTCTGATTAAGCGTTTGGAGCAGCAGAATTGCGAAAAATTTATTCTCTTCTCAACCATTTCTTAGTTTCAAACTCCCCATATCTTGCGAACGGATTGACGATAACCCAAAAATTCCTATTGCATCTAAAAGTAGAAACTCGCCACGATTATTACGGTATGTACATTTTTCCCTAGGCCATTCTGGTTAAGCGTTTGGGAGCAGCATATAGAAGTGCGAAAAATTTTGTGCCTCTCAACCATTTCTTTGGCTTCAAACTCCCATATCTCCGCGAACGGATTGCCCTAAACCCAAAAATTCCTATTGCATCTGAAAGTAGAAACTCCGCCCGATTACACGGTATGTGCATTTTTTCCCTAGGCCAATGTGGTTAAGCGTCGGAGGGGTGGGCAAGCAGAAGTGCGAAAAATTTTTGGCCTTCTCAACATTTCTTGGCTTCAAACTCCCATATCTCGCGACCGGATTGACCTAACCCAAAAATCCTATTGCATCTTGACAGTAGAACTGCTGGGAAACTCGCCCGATACAACGGTATGTGCATTTTTTCCCTAGGCCAATGTGGTTTAAGAAAAGTTTGGTGCAGCAGAAGTGCGAAAAATTTATTCTCTTCTCAACCATTTCTTACCTTCAAACTCCCATATCTCGCGATCAGCGATTGACCTAACCCAAAAAATTCTCTATTGCATCTGAAAATAGACACTCGCCCCGCATTACAACGGTATGTGTATTTTTTCCCTAGGCCATTCTCTGTTAAGCGTTTTGGAGCAGCAGAAGTTGCGATGAAAAATTTTGTGCAATTCTCAACACATTTCTTGGCTTCAAACTCCCATATCTCGCGAACGGATTGCCTAACCCAAAAATTCCATATTGCATCTGAAAGTAGAAACTCGCCCGATTACAAGCGTATGTGCATTTTTTCCCTAGGCCAATGTGGTTATGCGTTTGGAGCCGCAGAATTGCGAAAAATTTATGCTCTTCTCAACCATTTCTTACCTTCAAACTCCATATCTCGCGATCGGATTTGACCTAACCCAAAAATTCTCTTTTGCATCTGAAAGTAGAAACTCGCCCGATTACAAACGGTATGTGTATTTTTTCCCTATGCCATTCTGGTTATGCGTTTGGAGCAGCAGAATTTCGAAAAATTTATTCTCTTCTCAACCATTTCTTAGTTTCAACTCCCATATCTTGCGAACGGATTGATATAACTGATATAACCCAAAAATTCCTATTGCATCTGGATGTAGAAACTCGCCCGATTACAACGGTATGTGTATTTTTTCCCTATGCCATTCTGGTTATGCGTTTGGAGCAGCAGAATTGCGAAAAATTTGTTGTCTTCTCAACCATTTCTTAGCTTCAAACTCCCATATATCGCGAACGGATTGACCTAACCCACAAATTCCTATTGCATCTGAAAGTAGAAAATCGCCCGATTAAAACGGTATGCGTTTTTTTTCCCTAGGCCTTTCTGGTTAAGCGATTGGAGCAGCAGAAGTGCGAAAAATTTGTTGTCTTGTCGACCATTTCTTAGCTTCATACTCCCATATCTCGCGAACGGATTGACCTAACCCAAAAATTCCTATTGCATCTGAAAGTAGAAACTCGCCCGATTACAACGGTATGTGCATTTTTTCCCTGGGCCATTCTGATTAAGCGTTTGGAGCAGCAGATTTGCGAAAAATTTATTCTCTTCTCAACCATTTCTTAGCTTCAAACTCCCATATCTCGCGAACGGTTTGACATAACCCAAAAATTCCTATTGCATCTGAAAGTAGAAACTCGCCCGATTACAACGGTATGTGCATTTTCTCCCTAGGCCATTCTGGTTAAGCGTTTGGAGCAGCAGAATTGCGAAAAATTTATTCTCTTCTCAACCATTTCTTAGCTTCAAACTCCCATATCTCGCGAACGGATTGACCCAACCCAAAAATTCCTATTGCGTCTGAAAGTAGAAACTCGCCCGATTACAACGGTATGTGCATTTTTTCCCTAGGCCATTCTGATTAAGCGTTTGCAGCAGAATTGCGAAAAATTTATTCTCTTCTCCACCATTTCTTAGTTTCAAACTCCCATATCTTGCGAACGGATTGACATAACCCAAAAATTCCTATTGCATCTGGAAGTAGAAACTCGCCCGATCACAATGGTATGTGCATTTTATCCCTAGGCAATTCTGGTTAAGCGTTTGGAGCAGCATATTTGCGAAAAATTTTTTGCGTTCTCAACCATTTCTTGGCTTCGAACTCCCATATCTCGCGAACGGATTGACCCAACCCAAAAATTTCTGTTGCGTCTGAAAGTAGAAACTCGCCCGATTACAACGGTATGTGTACTTTTTCCCTAGGCCATTCTGGTTTCGCGTTTGGAGCGGCAGAATTGCGAAAAATTTTTTGCCTTGTCAACCATTTCTTGGCTTCAAACTCCCATATCTCGCGAACGGATTGACCTAACCCAAAAATTCCTATTGCATCTGAAAGCAGAAACACGCCCGATTACAACGGTATGTGTATTTTTCCCCTAGGCCATTCTGGTTAAGCGATTGGAGCAGCAGAATTGCGAAAAATTTATTCTCTTCTCATTCATTTCTTAGCTTCAAACTCCCACATCTCGCGAACGGATTGACCTAACCCAAAAATTCCTATTGCATCTGAAAGTAGAAACTCGCCCGATTACAACAGTATGTGTATTTTTTCCCTAGGCCATTCTGGTTAAGCGTTTGGAGCAGCAGAAGTGCGAAAAATTTGGTGCCTTCTCAACCATTTCTTGGCTTCAAACTCCCATATCTCGCGAACGGATTGATCTAACCCAAAAATTCCTATTGCATCTGAAAGTAGAAACTCGCCCGATTACAGCGGTATGTGTATTTTTTCCCTAGGCCATTCTGGTTAAGCCCTTGGAGCAGCAGAATTGCGAAAAATTTATTCTCTTCTCAACCATTTCTTACCTTCAAACTCCCATATCTCGCGAACGGATTGACATAACCCAAAAATTCCTATTGCATCTGAAAGTAGAAACTCGCCCGATTACAACGGTATGTGTATTTTTTCCCTAGGCCATTCTGGTTAAGCGTTTGGAGCAGCAGAAGTGCGAAAAATTTTGTGCCTTCTCAACCATTTCTTGGCTTCAAACTCCCATATCTCGCGAACGGATTGACCTAACCCAAAAATTCCTATTGCATCTGAAAGTTGAAACTCGCCCGATTACAACGGTATGTGCATTTTCACCCTAGGCCATTCTGGTTAAGCGTTTGGAGCAGCAGAATTGCGAAAAATTTATTCTCTTCTCAACCATTTCTTAGCTTCAAACTCCCATATCTCGCGAACGGATTGACCCAACCCAAAAATTCCTATTGCGTCTGAAAGTAGAAACTCGCCCGATTACAACGGTATGTGCATTTTTTCCCTAGGCCATTCTGATTAAGCGTTTGCAGCAGAATTGCGAAAAATTTATTCTCTTCTCAACCATTTCTTAGTTTCAAACTCCCATATCTTGCGAACGGATTGACATAACCCAAAAATTCCTATTGCATCTGGAAGTAGAAACTCGCCCGATCACAATGGTATGTGCATTTTATCCCTAGGCAATTCTGGTTAAGCGTTTGGAGCAGCAGAATTGCGAAAAATTTTTTGCGTTCTCAACCATTTCTTGGCTTCAAACTCCCATATCTCGCGAACGGATTGACCTAACCCAAAAATTCCTGTTGCATCTGAAAGTAGAATCTCGCACGATCACAACGGTATGTGCATTTTTCCCTAGGCCATTCTGGTTAAGCGTTTGGAGCAGCAGAATTGCGAAAAATTTGTTGTCTTCTCAACCATTTCTTAGCTTCAAACTCCCATATATCGCGAACGGATTGACCTAACCCACAAATTCCTATTGCATCTGAAAATAGAAACTCGCCCGATTAAAACGGTATGTGCATTCTTTCCCTAGGCCATTCTGATTAAGCGTTTGGAGCAGCAGAATTGCGAAAAATTTATTCTCTTCTCAACCATTTCTTAGCTTCAAACTCCCATATCTTGCGAACGGATTGACATAACCCAAAAATTCCTATTGCATCTGAAAGTAGAAACTCGGCCGATTACAACGGTATGTGCATTTTTCCCTAGGCCATTCTGGTTAAGCGTTTGGAGCAGCAGAAGTGCGAAAAATTTGTTGTCTTGTCAACCATTTCTTAGCTTCAAACTGCCATATCTCGCGAACGGATTGACCTATCCCAAAAATTCCTATTGCATCTGAAATTAGAAACCCGCCCGATTACAACGGTCTGTGCATTTTTTCCCTAGGCCATTCTGGTTAAGCGTTTGGAGCCGCAGAATTGCGAAAAATTTATTCTCTTCTCAACCATTTCTTAGCTTCAAACTCCCATATCTTGCGAACGGATTGACATAACCCAAAAATTCCTATTGCATCTGAAAGTAGAAACTCGGCCGATTACAACGGTATGTGCATTTTTCCCTAGGCCATTCTGGTTAAGCGTTTGGAGCAGCAGAAGTGCGAAAAATTTGTTGTCTTGTCAACCATTTCTTGGCCTCAAACCCCCATATCTCGCGAACGGATTGACCCAACCCAAAAATTCCTGTTGCGTCTGAATGTAGAAACTCGCCCGATTACAACGGTATGTGTACTTTTTCCCTAGGCCATTCTGGTTTCGCGTTTGGAGCGGCAGAATTGCGAAAAATTTTTTGCCTTGTTAACCATTTCTTGGCTTCAAACTCCCATATCTCGCGAACGGATTGACCTAACCCACAAATTCCTATTGCATCTGAAAGTAGAAGCTCGCCCGATTAACAGGGTATGCGTATTTTTTCCGTAGGCCGTTCTGGTTAAGCGATTGGAGCAGCAGAAGTGCGAAAAATTTGTTGTCTTGTCAACCTTTTCTTGGCTTCAAACTCCCATATCTCGCAAACGGATGGATCCAACCCAAAAATTCCTGTTGCATCTGAAAGTAGAAACTCGCACGATTACAACGGTATGTGCATTTTTTCCCTAGGCCATTCTGGTTAAGCGTTTGGAGCAGCAGAATTGCGAAAAATTTATTCTCTTCTCAACCATTTCTTACCTTCAAACTCCCATATCTCGCGATCGGATTGACATAACCCACAAATTCCTATTGCATCTGAAAGTAGAAGCTCGCCCGATTAACAGGGTATGCGTATTTTTTCCGTAGGCCGTTCTGGTTAAGCGATTGGAGCAGCAGAAGTGCGAAAAATTTGTTGTCTTGTCAACCTTTTCTTGGCTTCAAACTCCCATATCTCGCAAACGGATGGATCCAACCCAAAAATTCCTGTTGCATCTGAAAGTAGAAACTCGCACGATTACAACGGTATGTGTATTTTTTCCCTAGGCCATTCTGGTTAAGCGTTTGGAGCAGCAGAAGTGCGAAAAATTTTGTGCCTTCTCAACCATTTCTTGGCTTCAAACTCCCATATCTCGCGAACGGATTGACCTAACCCAAAAATTCCTATTGCATCTGAAAGTAGAAACTCGCCCGATTACAACGGTATGTGCATTTTTTCCCTAGGCCAATGTGGTTAAGCGTTTGGAGCAGCAGAATTGCGAAAAATTTATTCTCTTCTCAACCATTTCTTACCTTCAAACTCCCATATCTCGCGATCGGAATGACATAACCCAAAAATTCCTATTGCATCTGAAAGTAGAAACTCGCCCGATTACAACGGTAAGCGTATTTCTTCCCTAGGCCATTCTGGTTAAGCGTTTGGAGCAGCAGAATTGCGAAAAATTTGTTTCCTTCTCAACCATTTCTTGGCTTCAAACTCCCATATATCGCGAACGGATAGACCTAAACCAAAAATTCCTATTGCATCTGAAATTAGAAACTCGCCCGATTACAACGGTATGTGTATTTTTTCCCTATGCCATTCTGGTTATGCGTTTGGAGCAGCAGAATTTCGAAAAATTTATTCTCTTCTCAACCATTTCTTAGTTTCAAACTCCCATATCTTGCGAACGGATTGACATAACCCAAAAATTCCTATTGCATCTGGATGTAGAAACTCGCCCGATTACAACGGTATGTGTATTTTTTCCCTATGCCATTCTGGTTATGCGTTTGGAGCAGCAGAATTGCGAAAAATTTGTTGTCTTCTCAACCATTTCTTAGCTTCAAACTCCCATATATCGCGAACGGATTGACCTAACCCACAAATTCCTATTGCATCTGAAAGTAGAAAATCGCCCGATTAAAACGGTATGCGTTTTTTTTCCCTAGGCCTTTCTGGTTAAGCGATTGGAGCAGCAGAAGTGCGAAAAATTTGTTGTCTTGTCGACCATTTCTTAGCTTCATACTCCCATATCTCGCGAACGGATTGACCTAACCCAAAAATTCCTATTGCATCTGAAAGTAGAAACTCGCCCGATTACAACGGTATGTGCATTTTTTCCCTGGGCCATTCTGATTAAGCGTTTGGAGCAGCAGATTTGCGAAAAATTTATTCTCTTCTCAACCATTTCTTAGCTTCAAACTCCCATATCTCGCGAACGGTTTGACATAACCCAAAAATTCCTATTGCATCTGAAAGTAGAAACTCGCCCGATTACAACGGTATGTGCATTTTCTCCCTAGGCCATTCTGGTTAAGCGTTTGGAGCAGCAGAATTGCGAAAAATTTATTCTCTTCTCAACCATTTCTTAGCTTCAAACTCCCATATCTCGCGAACGGATTGACCCAACCCAAAAATTCCTATTGCGTCTGAAAGTAGAAACTCGCCCGATTACAACGGTATGTGCATTTTTTCCCTAGGCCATTCTGATTAAGCGTTTGCAGCAGAATTGCGAAAAATTTATTCTCTTCTCAACCATTTCTTAGTTTCAAACTCCCATATCTTGCGAACGGATTGACATAACCCAAAAATTCCTATTGCATCTGGAAGTAGAAACTCGCCCGATCACAATGGTATGTGCATTTTATCCCTAGGCAATTCTGGTTAAGCGTTTGGAGCAGCAGATTTGCGAAAAATTTTTTGCGTTCTCAACCATTTCTTGGCTTCGAACTCCCATATCTCGCGAACGGATTGACCCAACCCAAAAATTTCTGTTGCGTCTGAAAGTAGAAACTCGCCCGATTACAACGGTATGTGTACTTTTTCCCTAGGCCATTCTGGTTTCGCGTTTGGAGCGGCAGAATTGCGAAAAATTTTTTGCCTTGTCAACCATTTCTTGGCTTCAAACTCCCATATCTCGCGAACGGATTGACCTAACCCAAAAATTCCTATTGCATCTGAAAGCAGAAACACGCCCGATTACAACGGTATGTGTATTTTTCCCCTAGGCCATTCTGGTTAAGCGATTGGAGCAGCAGAATTGCGAAAAATTTATTCTCTTCTCATTCAATTCTTAGCTTCAAACTCCCATATCTCGCGAACGGATTGACCTAACCCAAAAATTCCTATTGCATCTGAAAGTAGAAACTCGCCCGATTACAACAGTATGTGTATTTTTTCCCTAGGCCATTCTGGTTAAGCGTTTGGAGCAGCAGAAGTGCGAAAAATTTGGTGCCTTCTCAACCATTTCTTGGCTTCAAACTCCCATATCTCGCGAACGGATTGTTCTAACCCAAAAATTCCTATTGCATCTGAAAGTAGAAACTCGCCCGATTACAGCGGTATGTGTATTTTTTCCCTAGGCCATTCTGGTTAAGCCCTTGGAGCAGCAGAATTGCGAAAAATTTATTCTCTTCTCAACCATTTCTTACCTTCAAACTCCCATATCTCGCGAACGGATTGACATAACCCAAAAATTCCTATTGCATCCGAAAGTAGAAACTCGCCCGATTACAACGGTATGTGCATTTTTTCGCTAGGCCATTCTGATTGAGCGTTTGGAGCAGCAGAATTGCTAAAAATTTATTCTCTTCTCAACCATTTCGTAGCTTCAAACTCCCATATCTTGCGAACGGATTGACATAACCCAAAAATTCCTATTGCATCTGAAAGTAGAAACTCGCCCGATTACAACGGTATGTGTATTTTTTCCCTAGGCCATTCTGGTTAAGCGTTTGGAGCAGCAGAAGTGCGAAAAATTTTGTGCCTTCTCAACCATTTCTTGGCTTCAAACTCCCATATCTCGCGAACGGATTGACCTAAACCAAAAATTCCTATTGCATCTGAAATTAGAAACTCGCCCGATTACAACGGTATGTGTATTTTTTCCCTATGCCATTCTGGTTATGCGTTTGGAGCAGCAGAATTTCGAAAAATTTATTCTCTTCTCAACCATTTCTTAGTTTCAAACTCCCATATCTTGCGAACGGATTGACATAACCCAAAAATTCCTATTGCATCTGGATGTAGAAACTCGCCCGATTACAACGGTATGTGTATTTTTTCCCTATGCCATTCTGGTTATGCGTTTGGAGCAGCAGAATTGCGAAAAATTTGTTGTCTTCTCAACCATTTCTTAGCTTCAAACTCCCATATATCGCGAACGGATTGACCTAACCCACAAATTCCTATTGCATCTGAAAGTAGAAAATCGCCCGATTAAAACGGTATGCGTTTTTTTTCCCTAGGCCTTTCTGGTTAAGCGATTGGAGCAGCAGAAGTGCGAAAAATTTGTTGTCTTGTCGACCATTTCTTAGCTTCATACTCCCATATCTCGCGAACGGATTGACCTAACCCAAAAATTCCTATTGCATCTGAAAGTAGAAACTCGCCCGATTACAACGGTATGTGCATTTTTTCCCTGGGCCATTCTGATTAAGCGTTTGGAGCAGCAGATTTGCGAAAAATTTATTCTCTTCTCAACCATTTCTTAGCTTCAAACTCCCATATCTCGCGAACGGTTTGACATAACCCAAAAATTCCTATTGCATCTGAAAGTAGAAACTCGCCCGATTACAACGGTATGTGCATTTTCTCCCTAGGCCATTCTGGTTAAGCGTTTGGAGCAGCAGAATTGCGAAAAATTTATTCTCTTCTCAACCATTTCTTAGCTTCAAACTCCCATATCTCGCGAACGGATTGACCCAACCCAAAAATTCCTATTGCGTCTGAAAGTAGAAACTCGCCCGATTACAACGGTATGTGCATTTTTTCCCTAGGCCATTCTGATTAAGCGTTTGCAGCAGAATTGCGAAAAATTTATTCTCTTCTCAACCATTTCTTAGTTTCAAACTCCCATATCTTGCGAACGGATTGACATAACCCAAAAATTCCTATTGCATCTGGAAGTAGAAACTCGCCCGATCACAATGGTATGTGCATTTTATCCCTAGGCAATTCTGGTTAAGCGTTTGGAGCAGCAGATTTGCGAAAAATTTTTTGCGTTCTCAACCATTTCTTGGCTTCGAACTCCCATATCTCGCGAACGGATTGACCCAACCCAAAAATTTCTGTTGCGTCTGAAAGTAGAAACTCGCCCGATTACAACGGTATGTGTACTTTTTCCCTAGGCCATTCTGGTTTCGCGTTTGGAGCGGCAGAATTGCGAAAAATTTTTTGCCTTGTCAACCATTTCTTGGCTTCAAACTCCCATATCTCGCGAACGGATTGACCTAACCCAAAAATTCCTATTGTATCTGAAAGCAGAAACACGCCCGATTACAACGGTATGTGTATTTTTCCCCTAGGCCATTCTGGTTAAGCGATTGGAGCAGCAGAATTGCGAAAAATTTATTCTCTTCTCATTCATTTCTTAGCTTCAAACTCCCATATCTCGCGAACGGATTGACCTAACCCAAAAATTCCTATTGCATCTGAAAGTAGAAACTCGCCCGATTACAACAGTATGTGTATTTTTTCCCTAGGCCATTCTGGTTAAGCGTTTGGAGCAGCAGAAGTGCGAAAAATTTGGTGCCTTCTCAACCATTTCTTGGCTTCAAACTCCCATATCTCGCGAACGGATTGTTCTAACCCAAAAATTCCTATTGCATCTGAAAGTAGAAACTCGCCCGATTACAGCGGTATGTGTATTTTTTCCCTAGGCCATTCTGGTTAAGCCCTTGGAGCAGCAGAATTGCGAAAAATTTATTCTCTTCTCAACCATTTCTTACCTTCAAACTCCCATATCTCGCGAACGGATTGACATAACCCAAAAATTCCTATTGCATCCGAAAGTAGAAACTCGCCCGATTACAACGGTATGTGCATTTTTTCGCTAGGCCATTCTGATTGAGCGTTTGGAGCAGCAGAATTGCTAAAAATTTATTCTCTTCTCAACCATTTCGTAGCTTCAAACTCCCATATCTTGCGAACGGATTGACATAACCCAAAAATTCCTATTGCATCTGAAAGTAGAAACTCGCCCGATTACAACGGTATGTGTATTTTTTCCCTAGGCCATTCTGGTTAAGCGTTTGGAGCAGCAGAAGTGCGAAAAATTTTGTGCCTTCTCAACCATTTCTTGGCTTCAAACTCCCATATCTCGCGAACGGATTGACCTAACCCAAAAATTCCTATTGCATCTGAAAGTTGAAACTCGCCCGATTACAACGGTATGTGCATTTTCTCCCTAGGCCATTCTGGTTAAGCGTTTGGAGCAGCAGAATTGCGAAAAATTTATTCTCTTCTCAACCATTTCTTAGCTTCAAACTCCCATATCTCGCGAACGGATTGACCCAACCCAAAAATTCCTATTGCGTCTGAAAGTAGAAACTCGCCCGATTACAACGGTATGTGCATTTTTTCCCTAGGCCATTCTGATTAAGCGTTTGCAGCAGAATTGCGAAAAATTTATTCTCTTCTCAACCATTTCTTAGTTTCAAACTCCCATATCTTGCGAACGGATTGACATAACCCAAAAATTCCTATTGCATCTGGAAGTAGAAACTCGCCCGATCACAATGGTATGTGCATTTTATCCCTAGGCAATTCTGGTTAAGCGTTTGGAGCAGCAGAATTGCGAAAAATTTTTTGCGTTCTCAACCATTTCTTGGCTTCAAACTCCCATATCTCGCGAACGGATTGACCTAACCCAAAAATTCCTGTTGCATCTGAAAGTAGAATCTCGCACGATCACAACGGTATGTGCATTTTTCCCTAGGCCATTCTGGTTAAGCGTTTGGAGCAGCAGAATTGCGAAAAATTTGTTGTCTTCTCAACCATTTCTTAGCTTCAAACTCCCATATATCGCGAACGGATTGACCTAACCCACAAATTCCTATTGCATCTGAAAATAGAAACTCGCCCGATTAAAACGGTATGTGCATTCTTTCCCTAGGCCATTCTGATTAAGCGTTTGGAGCAGCAGAATTGCGAAAAATTTATTCTCTTCTCAACCATTTCTTAGCTTCAAACTCCCATATCTTGCGAACGGATTGACATAACCCAAAAATTCCTATTGCATCTGAAAGTAGAAACTCGGCCGATTACAACGGTATGTGCATTTTTCCCTAGGCCATTCTGGTTAAGCGTTTGGAGCAGCAGAAGTGCGAAAAATTTGTTGTCTTGTCAACCATTTCTTAGCTTCAAACTGCCATATCTCGCGAACGGATTGATCTATCCCAAAAATTCCTATTGCATCTGAAATTAGAAACCCGCCCGATTACAACGGTCTGTGCATTTTTTCCCTAGGCCATTCTGGTTAAGCGTTTGGAGCCGCAGAATTGCGAAAAATTTATTCTCTTCTCAACCATTTCTTAGCTTCAAACTCCCATATCTTGCGAACGGATTGACATAACCCAAAAATTCCTATTGCATCTGAAAGTAGAAACTCGGCCGATTACAACGGTATGTGCATTTTTCCCTAGGCCATTCTGGTTAAGCGTTTGGAGCAGCAGAAGTGCGAAAAATTTGTTGTCTTGTCAACCATTTCTTAGCTTCAAACTGCCATATCTCGCGAACGGATTGACCTATCCCAAAAATTCCTATTGCATCTGAAAGTAGAAACCCGCCCGATTACAACGGTCTGTGCATTTTTTGCCCTAGGCCATTCTGGTTAAGCGTTTGGAGCAGCAGAATTGCGAAAAATTTTTTGCGTTCTCAACCATTTCTTGGCCTCAAACCCCCATATCTCGCGAACGGATTGACCCAACCCAAAAATTCCTGTTGCGTCTGAATGTAGAAACTCGCCCGATTACAACGGTATGTGTACTTTTTCCCTAGGCCATTCTGGTTTCGCGTTTGGAGCGGCAGAATTGCGAAAAATTTTTTGCCTTGTTAACCATTTCTTGGCTTCAAACTCCCATATCTCGCGAACGGATTGACCTAACCCACAAATTCCTATTGCATCTGAAAGTAGAAGCTCGCCCGATTAACAGGGTATGCGTATTTTTTCCGTAGGCCGTTCTGGTTAAGCGATTGGAGCAGCAGAAGTGCGAAAAATTTGTTGTCTTGTCAACCTTTTCTTGGCTTCAAACTCCCATATCTCGCAAACGGATGGATCCAACCCAAAAATTCCTGTTGCATCTGAAAGTAGAAACTCGCACGATTACAACGGTATGTGAATTTTTCCCTAGGCCATTCTGGTTAAGCGTTTGGAGCAGCAGAATTGCGAAAAATTTATTCTCTTCTCAACCATTTCTTACCTTCAAACTCCCATATCTCGCGATCGGATTGACATAACCCACAAATTCCTATTGCATCTGAAAGTAGAAGCTCGCCCGATTAACAGGGTATGCGTATTTTTTCCGTAGGCCGTTCTGGTTAAGCGATTGGAGCAGCAGAAGTGCGAAAAATTTGTTGTCTTGTCAACCTTTTCTTGGCTTCAAACTCCCATATCTCGCAAACGGGTGGATCCAACCCAAAAATTCCTGTTGCATCTGAAAGTAGAAACTCGCACGATTACAACGGTATGTGCATTTTTTCCCTAGGCCATTCTGGTTAAGCGTTTGGAGCAGCAGAAGTGCGAAAAATTTGTTGTCTTGTCGACCATTTCTTAGCTTCAAACTCCCATATCTCGCGAACGGATTGACCTAACCCAAAAATTCCTATTGCATCTGAAAGTAGAAACTGGCCCGATTACAACGGTATGTGTATTTCTTCCCTAGGCCATTCTGGTTAAGCGTTTGGAGCAGCATAATTGCAAAAAATTTGTTGCCTTCTCAAACATTTCTTGGCTACAAACTCCCATATATCGCGAACGGATTGACCTAAACCAAAAATTCCTATTGCATCTGAAAGTAGAAAATCGCCCGATTAAAACGGTATGCGTTTTTTTTCCCTAGGCCATTCTGGTTAAGCGATTGGAGCAGGAGAAGTGCGAAAAATTTGTTGTCTTGTCGACCATTTCTTAGCTTCAAACTCCCATATCTCGCGAACGGATTGACCTAACCCAAAAATTCCTATTGCGTCTGAAAGTAGAAACTCGCCCGATTACAACGGTACGTGCATTTTTTCCCTAGGCCATTCTGATTAAGCGTTTGCAGCAGAATTGCGAAAAATTTATTCTCTTCTCAACCATTTCTTAGTTTCAAACTCCCATATCTTGCGAACGGATTGACATAACCCAAAAATTCCTATTGCATCTGGAAGTAGAGGCTCGCCCGATCACAATGGTATGTGCATTTTATCCCTAGGCAATTCTGGTTAAGCGTTTGGAGCAGCAGAATTGCGAAAAATTTTTTGCGTTCTCAACCATTTCTTGGCTTCAAACTCCCATATCTCGCGAACGGATTGACCTAACCCAAAAATTCCTATTGCATCTGAAAGTAGAAACTCGCCCGATTACAACGGTATGTGCATTCTTCCCCTAGGCCATTCTGATTAAGCGTTTGGAGCAGCAGAATTGCGAAAAATTTATTCTCTTCTCAACCATTTCTTAGCTTCAAACTCCCATATCTTGCGAACGGATTGACATAACCCAAAAATTCCTATTGCATCTGAAAGTAGAAACTCGGCCGATTACAACGGTATGTGCATTTTTCCCTAGGCCATTCTGGTTAAGCGTTTGGAGCAGCAGAAGTGCGAAAAATTTGTTGTCTTGTCAACCATTTCTTAGCTTCAAACTGCCATATCTCGCGAACGGATTGACCTATCCCAAAAATTCCTATTGCATCTGAAAGTAGAAACTCGCCCGATTACAACGGTCTGTGCATTTTTTCCCTAGGCCATTCTGGTTAAGCGTTTGGAGCCGCAGAATTGCGAAAAATTTATTCTCTTCTCAACTATTTCTTAGATTCAAACTCCCATATCTCGCGAACGGATTGACATAACCCAAAAATTCCTATTGCATCTGAAAGTAGAAACTCGCCCGATTATAACGGTATGTGCATTTTTTCCCTAGGCCATTCCGGTTAAGCGTTTGGAGCAGCAGAATTGCGAAAAATTTTTTGCGTTCTCAACCATTTCTTGGCTTCAAACTCCCATATCTCGCGAACGGATTGACCCAACCCAAAAATTCCTGTTGCGTCTGAATGTAGAAACTCGCCCGATTACAACGGTATGTGTACTTTTTCCCTAGGCCATTCTGGTTTCGCGTTTGGAGCGGCAGAATTGCGAAAAATTTTTTGCCTTGTTAACCATTTCTTGGCTTCAAACTCCCATATCTCGCGAACGGATTGACCTAACCCACAAATTCCTATTGCATCTGAAAGTAGAAGCTCGCCCGATTAAAAGGGTATGTTTATTTTTTCCCTAGGCCATTCTGGTTAAGCGTTTGGACCAGCAGAATTGCGAAAAATTTATTCTCTTCTCAACCATTTCTTAGCTTCGAACTCCCACATCTCGCGAACGGATTGACATAACCCAAAAATTCCTATTGCATTTGAAAGTAGAAACTCGCCCGATTATAACGGTATGTGCATTTTTTCCCTAGGCCATTCTGGTTAAGCGTTTGGAGCAGCAGAATTGCGAAAAATTTATTCTCTTCTCAACCATTTCTTACCTTCAAACTCCCATATCTCGCGAACGGATTGACATAACCCAAAAATTCCTATTGCATCTGAAAGTAGAAACTCGCCCGATTATAACGGTATGTGCATTTTTTCCCTAGGCCATTCCGGTTAAGCGTTTGGAGCAGCAGAATTGCGAAAAATTTTTTGCGTTCTCAACCATTTCTTGGCTTCAAACTCCCATATCTCGCGAACGGATTGACCCAACCCAAAAATTCCTGTTGCGTCTGAATGTAGAAACTCGCCCGATTACAACGGTATGTGTACTTTTTCCCTAGGCCATTCTGGTTTCGCGTTTGGAGCGGCAGAATTGCGAAAAATTTTTTGCCTTGTTAACCATTTCTTGGCTTCAAACTCCCATATCTCGCGAACGGATTGACCTAACCCACAAATTCCTATTGCATCTGAAAGTAGAAGCTCGCCCGATTAAAAGGGTATGTTTATTTTTTCCCTAGGCCATTCTGGTTAAGCGTTTGGACCAGCAGAATTGCGAAAAATTTATTCTCTTCTCAACCATTTCTTAGCTTCGAACTCCCACATCTCGCGAACGGATTGACATAACCCAAAAATTCCTATTGCATTTGAAAGTAGAAACTCGCCCGATTATAACGGTATGTGCATTTTTTCCCTAGGCCATTCTGGTTAAGCGTTTGGAGCAGCAGAATTGCGAAAAATTTAATCTCTTCTCAACTATTTCTTAGTTTCAAACTCCCATATCTCGCGAACGGATTGACATAACCCAAAAATTCCTGCTGCGTCTGAAAGTAGAAACTCGCCCGATTACAACGGTGTGCGTATTTTTTCCCTAGGCCATTCTGGTTAAGTGATTGGAGCAGCAGAAGTGCGAAAAATTTGTTGTCTTGTCAACCATTTCTTAGCTTCAAACTGCCATATCTCGCGAACGGATTGACCTAACCCAAAAATTCCTATTGCATCTGAGAGTAGAAACTCGCCCGATTACAACGGTCTGTGCATTTTTTCCCTAGGCCATTCTGGTTAAGCGTTTGGAGCCGCAGAATTGCGAAAAATTTATTCTCTTCTCAACTATTTCTTAGTTTCAAACTCCCATATCTCGCGAACGTATTGACATAACCCCAAAATTCCTATTGCATCTGAAAGTAGAAACTCGCCCGACTATAACGGTATGTGCATTTTTTCCCTAGGCCATTCTGGTTAAGCGTTTGGAGCAGCAGAATTGCGAAAAATTTTTTGCGTTCTCAACCATTTCTTGGCTTCAAACTCCCATATCTCGCGAACGGATTGACCCAACCCAAAAATTCCTGTTGCGTCTGAATGTAGAAACTCGCCCGATTACAACGGTATGTGTACTTTTTCCCTAGGCCATTCTGGTTTCGCGTTTGGAGCGGCAGAATTGCGAAAAATTTTTTGCCTTGTTAACCATTTCTTGGCTTCAAACTCCCATATCTCGCGAACGGATTGACCTAACCCACAAATTCCTATTGCATCTGAAAGTAGAAGCTCGCCCGATTAAAAGGGTATGCGTATTTTTTCCGTAGGCCGTTCTGGTTAAGCGATTGGAGCAGCAGAAGTGCGAAAAATTTGTTGTCTTGTCAACCTTTTCTTGGCTTCAAACTCCCATATCTCGCGAACGGATTGACCTAACCCAAAAATTCCTGTTGCATCTGAAAGTAGAATCTCGCACGATCACAACGGTATGTGCATTTTTCCCTAGGCCATTCTGGTTAAGCGTTTGGAGCAGCAGAATTGCGAAAAATTTGTTGTCTTCTCAACCATTTCTTAGCTTCAAACTCCCATATATCGCGAACGGATTGACCTAACCCACAAATTCCTATTGCATCTGAAAATAGAAACTCGCCCGATTAAAACGGTATGCGTATTTGTTCCCTAGACCATTCTGGTTAAGCGATTGGAGCAGCAGAAGTGCGAAAAATTTGTTGACTTGTCGACCATTTCTTTTTTTCAAACTCCCATATCTCGCGAACGGATTGACCTAACCCAAAAATTCCTATTGCATCTGAAAGTAGAAACTCGCCCGATTACAACGGTATGTGCATTCTTTCCCTAGGCCATTCTGATTAAGCGTTTGGAGCAGCAGAATTGCGAAAAATTTATTCTCTTCTCAACCATTTCTTAGCTTCAAACTCCCATATCTTGCGAACGGATTGACATAACCCAAAAATTCCTATTGCATCTGAAAGTAGAAACTCGGCCGATTACAACGGTATGTGCATTTTTCCCTAGGCCATTCTGGTTAAGCGTTTGGAGCAGCAGAATTGCGAAAAATTTGTTGTCTTGTCAACCATTTCTTAGCTTCAAACTGCCATATCTCGCGAACGGATTGACCTATCCCAAAAATTCCTATTGCATCTGAAAGTAGAAACTCGCCCGATTACAACGGTCTGTGCATTTTTTCCCTAGGCCATTCTGGTTAAGCGTTTGGAGCCGCAGAATTGCGAAAAATTTATTCTCTTCTCAACTATTTCTTAGTTTCAAACTCCCATATCTCGCGAACGGATTGACATAACCCAAAAATTCCTATTGCATCTGAAAGTAGAAACTCGCCCGATTATAACGGTATGTGCATTTTTTCCCTAGGCCATTCTGGTTAAGCGTTTGGAGCAGCAGAATTGCGAAAAATTTTTTGCGTTCTCAAACATTTCTTGGCTTCAAACTCCCATATCTCGCGAACGGATTGACCCAACCCAAAAATTCCTGTTGCGTCTGAATGTAGAAATTCGCCCGATTACAACGGTATGTGTACTTTTTCCCTAGGCCAGTCTGGTTTCGCGTTTGGAGCGGCAGAATTGCCAAAAATTTTTTGCCTTGTCAACTATTTCTTGGCTTCAAACTCCCATATCTCGCGAACGGATTGACCTAACCCACAAATTCCTATTGCATCTGAAAGTAGAAGCTCGCCCGATTAAAAGGGTATGCGAATTTTTTCCGTAGGCCGTTCTGGTTAAGCGATTGGAGCAGCAGAAGTGCGAAAAATTTGTTGTCTTGTCAAGCTTTTCTTGGCTTCAAACTCCCATATCTCGCAAACGGATGTATCCAACCCAAAAATTCCTGTTGCATCTGAAAGTAGAAACCCGCACGATTACAACGGTATGTGCATTTTTTCCCTAGGCCATTCTGGTTAAGCGTTTGGAGCAGCAGAATTGCGAAAAATTTATTCTCTTCTCAACCATTTCTTAGCTTCGAACTCCCACATCTCGCGAACGGATTGACATAACCCAAAAATTCCTATTGCATTTGAAAGTAGAAACTCGCCCGATTACAAGGGTTTGTTTATTTTTTCCCTAGGCCATTCTGGTTAAGCGTTTGGAGCAGCAGAATTGCGAAAAATTTTTTGCGTTCTCAACCATTTCTTGGCTTCAAACTCCCATATCTCGCGAACGAACTGACCCAACCCAAAAATTCCTGTTGCGTCTGAAAGTAGAAACTCGCCCGATTACAACGGTATGTGTTCTTTTTGCCTAGGCCGTTCTGGTTTCGCGTTCGGAGCAGCAGACTTGCGAAAAATTTTTTGCCTTGTCAACCATTTCTTGGCTTCAAACCCCCATATCTCGCTAACGGATTGACATAACCCAAAAATTCCTATTGCATCTGAAAGTAGAAACTCGCCCGATTGGAACGGTATGTGCATTTTTTCCCAAGGCCATTCTGGTTAATCGTTTGGAGCAGCAGAATTGCGAAAAATTTATTCTCTTCTCAACCATTTCTTCGCTTTAAACTCCCATATCTCGCGAACGGATTGACCGAACCCAAAAATTTCTGCTGCGTCTGAAAGTAGAAACTCGCCCGATTATAACGGTATGTGCATTTTTCCCTAGGCGATTCTGGTTAAGCGTTTGGAGCAGCAGAATTGCGAAAAATTTTTTGCGTTCTCAAACATTTCTTGGCTTCAAACTCCCATATCTCGCGAACGGATTGACCCAACCCAAAAATTCCTGTTGCGTCTGAATGTAGAAATTCGCCCGATTACAACGGTATGTGTACTTTTTCCCTAGGCCAGTCTGGTTTCGCGTTTGGAGCGGCAGAATTGCGAAAAATTTTTTGCCTTGTCAACTATTTCTTGGCTTCAAACTCCCATATCTCGCGAACGGATTGACCTAACCCACAAATTCCTATTGCATCTGAAAGTAGAAGCTCGGCCGATTAAAAGGGTATGCGTATTTTTTCCGTAGGCCACTCTGGTTAAGCGATTGGAGCAGCTGAAGTGCGAAAAATTTGTTGTCTTGTCAACCGTTTCTTAGCTTCAAACTCCCATATCTCGCGAACGGATTGACCTAACCCAAAAATTCCTGCTGCGTCTGAAAGTAGAAACTCGCCCGATTTCAACGGTATGCGTATTTTTTCCCTAGGCCATTCTGGTTAAGTGATGGGAGCAGCAGAAGTGCGAAAAATTTTTTGTCTAGTCAACCATTTCTTAGCTTCAAACTGCCATATCTCGCGAACGGATTGACCTAACCCAAAAATTCCTATTGCATCTGAAAGTAGAAACTCGCCCGATTACAACGGTCTGTGCATTTTTTCCCTAGGCCATTCTGGTTAAGCGTTTGGAGCCGCAGAATTGCGAAAAATTTGTTCTCTTCTCAACTATTTCTTAGTTTCAAACTCCCATATCTCGCGAACGGATTGACATAACCCAAAAATTCCTATTGCATCTGAAAGTAGAAACTCGCCCGATTATAACGGTATGTGCATTTTTTCCCTAGGCCATTCTGGTTAAGCGTTTGGAGCAGCAGAATTGCGAAAAATTTTTTGCGTTCTCAACCATTTCTTGGCTTCAAACTCCCATATCTCGCGAACGGATTGACCCAACCCAAAAATTCCTGTTGCGTCTGAATGTAGAAACTCGCCCGATTACAACGGTATGTGTGCTTTTGCCCTAGGCCATTCTGGTTTCGCGTTTGGAGCGGCAGAATTGCGAAAAATTTTTTGCCTTGTCAACCATTTCTTGGCTTCAAACTCCCATATCTCGCGAACGGATTGACCTAACCCACAAATTCCTATTGCATCTGAAAGTAGAAGCTCGCCCGATTAAAAGGGTATGCGTATTTTTTCCGTAGGCCGTTCTGGTTAAGCGATTGGAGCAGCAGAAGTGCGAAAAATTTGTTGTCTTGTCTACCGTTTCTTAGCTTCAAACTCCCATATCTCGCGAACGGATTGACCAAACCCAAAAATTCCTGCTGCGTCTGAAAGTAGAAACTCGCCCGATTATAACGGTATGTGCATTTTTTCCCTAGGCCATTCTGGTTAAGCGTTTGGAGCAGCAGAATTGCGAAAAATTTTTTGCGTTCTCAACCATTTCTTGGCTTCAAACTCCCATATCTCGCGAACGGATTGACCTAACCCAAAAATTCCTATTGCATCTGAAAGTAGAAACTCGCCCGATTACAACGATATGTGTATTTTTTCCCTAGGCCATTCTGGTTAAGCGTTTGGAGCAGCCGAATTGCGAAAAATTTTTTGCGTTCTCAACCATTTCTTGGCTTCAAACTCCCATATCTCGCGAACGGATTGACCCGACCCAAAAATTCCTGTTGCGTCTGAATGTAGAAACTCGCCCGATTACAACGGTATGTGTACTTTTTCCCTAGGCCATTCTGGTTTCGCGTTTGGAGCGGCAGAATTGCGAAAAATTTTTTGCCTTGTCAACCATTTCTTGGCTTCAAACCCCCATATCTCGCTAACGGATTGACATAACCCAAAAATTCCTATTGCATCTGAAAGAAGAAACTCGCCCGATTACAACGGTATGCGTATTTTTTCCGTATGCCGTTCTGGTTAAGCGATTGGAGCAGCAGAAGTGCGAAAAATTTGTTGTCTTGTCAACCATTTCTTAGCTTCAAACTCCCATATCTCGCGAACGGATTGACCTAACCCAAAAATTCCTGCTGCGTCTGAAAGTAGAAACTCGCCCGATTACAACGCTATGCGTATTTTTTCCCTAGGCCATTCTAGTTAAGTGATTGGAGCAGCAGAATTGCGAAAAATTTGTTGTCTTGTCAACCATTTCTTAGCTTCAAACTGCCATATCTCGCGAACGGATTGACCTAACCCAAAAATTCCTATTGCATCTGAAAGTAGAAACGCGCCCGATTACAACGGTCTGTGCATTTTTTCCCTAGGCCATTCTGGTTAAGCGGTTGGAGCCGCAGAATTGCGAAAAATTTATTCTCTGCTCAACTATTTCTTAGTTTCAAACTCCCATATCTCGCGAACGGATTGACATAACCCAAAAATTCCTATTGCATCTGAAAGTAGAAACTCGCCCGATTATAACGGTATGTGCATTTTTTCCCTAGGCCATTCTGGTTAAGCGTTTGGAGCAGCAGAATTGCGAAAAATTTTATGCGTTCTCAACCATTTCTTGGCTTCAAACTCCCATATCTCGCGAACAGATTGACCCAAGCCAAAAATTCCTGTTGCGTCTGAATGTAGAAACTCGCCCGATTACAACGGTATGTGTACGTTTTCCCTAGGCCATTCTGGTTTCGCTTTTGGAGCGGCAGAATTGCGAAAAATTTTTTGCCTTGTCAACCATTTCTTGTCTTCAAACTCCCATATCTCGCGAACGGATTGACCTAACCCACAAATTCCTATTGCATCTGAAAGTAGAAGCTCGCCCGATTAAAAGGGTATGCGTATTTTTTCCGTAGGCCGTTCTGGTTAAGCGATTGGAGCAGCCGAATTGCGAAAAATTTTTTGCGTTCTCAACCATTTCTTGGCTTCAAACTCCCATATCTCGCGAACGGATTGACCCGACCCAAAAATTCCTGTTGCGTCTGAATGTAGAAACTCGCCCGATTACAACGGTATGTGTACTTTTTCCCTAGGCCATTCTGGTTTCGCGTTTGGAGCGGCAGAATTGCGAAAAATTTTTTGCCTTGTCAACCATTTCTTAGCTTCAAACACCCATATATCGCGAACGGATTGACCTAACCCACAAATTCCTATTGCATCTGAAAATAGAAACTCGCCCGTTTAAAACGGTATGCGTATTTTTTCCCTAGGCCATTCTGTTTAAGCGATTGGCGCAGCAGAAGTGCGAAAATTTTGTTGTCTTCTCGACCATTTCTTGGTTTCAAACTACCGTATCTCGCGTACGGATTGACCCAACCCAAAAATTCCTGTTGCGTCTGAATGTAGAAACTCGCCCGATTACAACGGTATGTGCCTTTTTTCCCTAGGCCATTCTGGTTAAGCGTTTGGAGCAGCAGAATTGCGAAAAATTTATTCTCTTCTCAACCATTTCTTAGCTTCAAACTCCCATATCTCGCGAACGGATTGACATAACCCAAAAATTCCTATTGCATTTGAAAGTAGAAACTCGCCCGATTACAACGGTATGTGTACTTTTTCCCTAGGCCATTCTGGTTTCGCGTTTGGAGCGGCAGAATTGCGAAAAATTTTTTGCCTTGTCAACCATTTCTTGGCTTCAAACTCCCATATCTCGCGAACGGATTGACCTAACCCACAAATTCCTATTGCATCTGAAAGTAGAAGCTCGCCCGATTAAAAGGGTATGCGTATTTTTTCCGTAGGCCGTTCTGGTTAAGCGATTGGAGCAGCAGAAATGCGAAAAATTTGTTGTCTTGTCAACCATTTCTTAGCTTCAAACTCCCATATCTCGCGAATGGATTGACATAACCCAAAAATTCCTATTGCAGTTGAAAGTAGAAACTGGCCCGATTACAACGGTATGTTTATTTTTTCTCTAGGCCATTCTGGTTAAGCGTTTGGAGCAGCAAAATTGCGAAAAATTTTTTGCGTTCTCAACCATTTCTTGGCTTCAAACTCCCATATCTCGCGAACGAATTGACCCAAACCAAAAATTCCTGTTGCGTCTGAAAGTAGAAACACGCCCGATTACAACGGTATGTGTACTTTTTGCCTAGGCCATTCTGGTTTCGCGTTCGGAGCAGCAGAATTGCGAAAAATTTTTTGCCTTGTCAACCATTTCTTGGCTTCAAACCCCCATATCTCGCGAACGGATTGACCTAACCCAAAAATTCCTATTGCGTCTGAAAGTAGAAACTCGCACGATTTCAACGGTATGTGTACTTTTTCCCTAGGCCACTCTGATTAAGCGATTGGAGCAGCAGAAGTGCGAAAAATTTGTTGTCTTCTCAACCATTTCTTAGCTTCAAACACCCATATATCGCGAACGGATTGACCTAACCCACAAATTCCTATTGCATCTGAAAATAGAAACTCGCCCGTTTAAAACGGTATGTGCCTTTTTTCCCTAGGCCATTCTGGTTAAGCGTTTGGAGCAGCAGAATTGCGAAAAATTTATTCTCTTCTCAACCATTTCTTAGCTTCAAACTCCCATATCTCGCGAACGGATTGACATAACCCAAAAATTCCTATTGCATTTGAAAGTAGAAACTCGCCCGATTACAACGGTAGGTTTATTTTTTCCCTAGGCCATTCTGGTTAAGCGTTTGGAGCAGCAGAATTGCGAAAAATTTTTTGCGTTCTCAACCATTTCTTGGCTTCAAACTCCCATATCTCGCGAACGAATGGACCCAACCCAAAAATTCCTGTTGCGTCTGAAAGTAGAAACTCGCCCGATTACAACGGTATGTGTACTTTTTGCCTAGGCCATTCTGGTATCGCGTTCGGAGCAGCAGAATTGCGAAAAATTTTTTGCCTTGTCAACCATTTCTTGGCTTCAAACCCCCATATCTCGCGAACGGATTGACATAACCCAAAAATTCCTATTGCATCTGAAAGTAGAAACTCGCCCGATTACAACGGTATGTGTATTTTTTCCCTAGGCCATTCTGGTTAAGCGTTTGGAGCAGCAGAATTGCGAAAAATTTTTTGCATTCTCAACCATTTCTTGGCTTCAATCTCCCATATCTCGCGAACGGATTGACCTAACCCAAAAATTCCTATTGCATCTGAACGTGGAATCTCGCCCGATTACAACGGTATGTGTATTTTTTCCCTAGGCCATTCTGGTTAAGCGTTTGGAGCAGCAGAAGTGCGAAAAATTTCTGGCTTTCTCAACCATTTCTTGGCTTCAAACTCCCATATCTCGCGAACGGATTGACCTAACCCAAAAATTCCTATTGCATCTGAACGTGGAATCTCGCCCGATTACAACGGTATGTGCATTTTTCCCTAGGCCATTCTGGTTAAGCGTTTGGAGCAGCAGAATTGCGAAAAATTTATTCTCTTCTCAACCATCTCTTAGCTTCAAACTCCCATATCTCGCGAATGGATTGACATAACCCAAAAATTCCTATTGCATTTGAAAGTAGAAACTCGCCCGATTACAACGGTATGTTTATTTTTTCCCTAGGCCATTCTGGTTAAGCGTTTGGAGCAGCAGAATTGCGAAAAATTTTTTGCGTTCTCAACCATTTCTTGGCTTCAAACTCCCATATCTCGCGAACGAATTGACCCAACCCAAAAATTCCTGTTGCGTCTGAAAGTAGAAACTCGCCCGATTACAACGGTATGTGTACTTTTTGCCTAGGCCATTCTGGTTTCGCGTTCGGAGCAGCAGAATTGCGAAAAATTTTTTGCCTTGTCAACCATTTCTTGGCTTCAAACCCCCATATCTCGCGAACGGATTGACATAACCCAAAAATTCCTATTGCATCTGAAAGTAGAAACTCGCCCGATTACAACGGTATGTGTATTTTTTCCCTAGGCCATTCTGGTTAAGCGTTTGGAGCAGCAGAATTGCGAAAAATTTTTTGCATTCTCAACCATTTCTTGGCTTCAATCTCCCATATCTCGCGAACGGATTGACCTAACCCAAAAATTCCTATTGCATCTGAACGTGGAATCTCGCCCGATTACAACGGTATGTGCATTTTTTCCCTAGGCCATTCTGGTTAAGAGTTTGGAGCAGCAGAATTGCGAAAAATTTTTTGCGTTCTCAACCATTTCTTGGCTTCAAACTCCCATATCTCGCGAACGGATTGACCTAACCCAAAAATTCCTATTGCATCTGAACGTGGAATCTCGCCCGATTACAACGGTATGTGCATTTTTCCCTAGGCCATTCTGGTTAAGCGTTTGGAGCAGCAGAATTGCGAAAAATTTATTCTCTTCTCAACCATTTCTTAGCTTCAAACTCCCATATCTCGCGAATGGATTGACATAACCCAAAAATTCCTATTGCATTTGAAAGTAGAAACTCGCCCGATTACAATGGTATGTTTATTTTTTCCCTAGGCCATTCTGGTTAAGCGTTTGGAGCAGCAGAATTGCGAAAAATTTTTTGCGTTCTCAACCATTTCTTGGCTTCAAACTCCCATATCTCGCGAACGAATAGACCCAACCCAAAAATTCCTGTTGCGTCTGAAAGTAGAAACTCGCCCGATTACAACGGTATGTGTACTTTTTGCCTAGGCCATTCTGGTTTCGCGTTCGGAGCAGCAGAATTGCGAAAAATTTTTTGCCTTGTCAACCATTTCTTGGCTTCAAACCCCCATATCTCGCGAACGGATTGACATAACCCAAAAATTCCTATTGCATCTGAAAGTAGAAACTCGCCCGATTACAGCGGTATGTGTATTTTTTCCCTAGGCCATTCTGGTTAAGCGTTTGGAGCAGCAGAATTGCGAAAAATTTTTTGCATTCTCAACCATTTCTTGGCTTCAATCTCCCATATCTCGCGAACGGATTGACCTAACCCAAAAATTCCTATTGCATCTGAACGTGGAATCTCGCCCGATTACAACGGTATGTGTATTTTTTCCCTAGGCCATTCTGGTTAAGCGTTTGGAGCAGCAGAAGTGCGAAAAATTTCTGGCTTTCTCAACCATTTCTTGGCTTCAAACTCCCATATCTCGCGAACGGATTGACATAACCCAAAAATTCCTATTGCATTTGAAAGTAGAAACTCGCCCGATTACAACGGTATGTTTATTTTTTCCCTAGGCCATTCTGGTTAAGCGTTTGGAGCAGCAAAATTGCGAAAAATTTTTTGCGTTCTCAACCATTTCTTGGCTTCAAACTCCCATATCTCGCGAACGAATTGACCCAACCCAAAAATTCCTGTTGCGTCTGAAAGTAGAAACTCGCCCGATTACAACGGTATGTGTTCTTTTTGCCTAGGCCATTCTGGTTTCGCGTTCGGAGCAGCAGAATTGCGAAAAATTTTTTGCCTTGTCAACCATTTCTTGGCTTCAAACCCCCATATCTCGCTAACGGATTGACATAACCCAAAAATTCCTATTGCATTTGGAAGTAGAAACTCGCCCGATTACAACGGTATGTGTATTTTTTCCCTAGGCCATTCTGGTTAAGCGTTTGGAGCAGCAGAATTGTGAAAAATTTTTTGCCTTGTCAACCATTTCTTGGCTTCAAACCCCCATATCTCGCGAACAGATTGACCTAACCCAAAAATTCCTATTGCGTCTGAAAGTAGAAACTCGCACGATTTCAACGGTATGTGTACTTTTTCCCTAGGCCACTCTGATTAAGTAATTGGAGCAGCAGAGGTGCGAAAAATTTGTTGTCTTCTCAACCATTTCTTAGCTTCAAACACCCATATATCGCGAACGGATTGACCTAACCCACAAATTCCTATTGCATCTGAAAGTAGAAACTCGCCCGATTACAACGGTATGTGTACTTTTTGCCTAGGCCATTCTGGTTTCGCGTTCGGAGCAGCAGAATTGCGAAAAATTTTTTGCATTCTCAACCTTTTCTTGGCTTCAATCTCCCATATCTCGCGAACGGATTGACCTAACCCAAAAATTCCTATTGCATCTGAACGTGGAATCTCGCCCGATTACAACGGTATGTGTATTTTTACCCTAGGCCATTCTGGTTAAGCGTTTGGAGCAGCAGAAGTGCGAAAAATTTCTGGCTTTCTCAACCATTTCTTGGCTTGAAACTCCCATATCTCGCGAACGGATTGACCTAACCCAAAAATTCCTATTGCATCTGAACGTGGAATCTCGCCCGATTACAACGGTATGTGCATTTTTTCCCTAGGCCATTCTGGTTAAGCGTTTGGAGCAGCAGAAGTGCGAAAAATTTCTGGCTTTCTCAACCATTTCTTGGCTTCAAACTCCCATATCTCGCGAACGGATTGACCCAACCCAAAAATTTCTGTGGCGTCTGAAAGTAGAAACTCGCCCGATTACAACGGTATGTCTACTTTTTCCCTAGGCCACTCTGGTTTCGTGTTTGGAGCAGCAGAATTGCGAAAAATTTTTTGCCTTGTCAAACATTTCTTGGCTTCAAACTCCCATATCTCGCGAACGGATTGACCAAACCCAAATATTCCTGCTGCGTCTGAAAGTAGAAACTCGCACGATTACAACGGTATGTGCATTTTTTCCCTAGGCCATTCTGGTTAAGCGTTCGGAGCAGCAGAATTGTGAAAAATTTATTCTATTCTCAACCATTTCTTAGCTTCAAACTCCCATATCTCGCGAACGGATTGACCCAACCCAAAAATTTCTGTTGCATCTGAAAGTAGAAACCCGCCCGATTACAACGGTATGTGTACTTTTTCCCTAGGCCACTCTGGTTTCGCGTTTGGAGCAGCAGAATTGCGAAAAATTTTTTGCCTTGTCAACCATTTCTTGGCTTCAAACCCCCATATCTGGCGAACGGATTGACATAACCCAAAAATTCCTATTGCATCTGAAAGTAGAAACTCGCCCGATTACAACGGTATGTGCATTTTTTCCCAAGGCCATTCTGGTTTCGCGTTCGGAGCAGCAGAATTGCGAAAAATTTTTTGCCTTGTCAACCATTTCTTGGCTTCAAACCCCCATATCTGGCGAACGGATTGACATAACCCAAAAATTCCTATTGCATCTGAAAGTAGAAACTCGCCCGATTACAACGGTATGTGCATTTTTTCCCAAGGCCATTCTGGTTAAGCGTTTGGAGCAGCAGAATTACGAAAAATTTATTCTCTTCTCAACCATTTCTTCGCTTCAAACTCCCATATCTCGCGAACGGATTGACCAAACCCAAAAATTCCTGATGCGTCTGAAAGTAGAAACTCGCCCGATTACAACGGTATGCGTATTTTTTCCCTAGGCCATTCTGGTTAAGCGTTTGGAGCACCAGAAGTGCGAAAAATTTTGTGTCTTCTCAACATTTTCTTGGCTTCAAACTCCCATATCTCGCGAACGGATTGACCTAACCCAAAAATTCCTATTGCATCTGATAGTAGAAACTCGCCCGATTACAACGGTATGCGTATTTTTTCCCTAGGCCATTCTGGTTAGGCGTTTGGAGCAGCAGAATTGCGAAAAATTTATTCTCTTCTCAACCATTTCTCAGCTTCAAACTCCCAATTCTCGCGAACGGATTGACATAACCCAAAAACTCATATTGCATCTGAAAGTAGAAACTCGCCCGATTACAACGGTATGTGTATTTTTACCTTAGGCCATTCTGGTTAAGCGTTTGGAGCAGCAGAATTGCGAAAAATTTTTTGCGTTCTCAACCATTTCTTGGCTTCAAACTCCCATATCTCGCGAACGGATTGACCCAACCCAAAAATTTCTGTTGCGTCTGAAAGTAGAAACTCGCCCGATTACCATAGTATGTGTACTTTTTCCCTAGACCATTCTGGTTTCGCGTTTGGAGCAGCAGAATTGCGAAAAATTTTTTGCCTTGTCAACCATTTCTTGGCTTCAAACTCCCATATCTCGCGAACGGATTGACATAACTAAAAAATTCCTGTTGCGTCTGAAAGTAGAAACTCGCACGATTACAACGGTATGCGTATTTTTTCCCTAGGCCATTCTGGTTAGGCGTTTGGAGCAGCAGAAATGCGAAAAATTTATTCTCTTCTCAACCATTTCTCAGCTTCAAACTCCCAATTCTCGCGAACGGATTGACATTACCCAAAAATTCCTATTGCATCTGAAAGTAGAAACTCGCCCGATTACAAAGGTATGTGCATTTTTTCCCTAGGCCATTCTGGTTAAGCGTTTGGAGCAGCAGAATTGTGAAAAATTTTTTGCCTTGTCAACCATTTCTTGGCTTCAAACTCCCATATCTCGCGAACGGATTGACCTAACCCAAAAATTCCTATTGCATCTGAAAGTAGAAACTCGCCCGATTACATCGGTATGTGTACTTTCGCCCTAGGCCAATCTGGTTTCGCGTTTGGAGCAGCAGAATTGCGAAAAATTTTTTGCCTTGTCAACCATTTCTTGGCTTCAAACTCCCATATCTCGCGAACGGATTGACATAACTAAAAAATTCCTGTTGCGTCTGAAAGTAGAAACTCGCACGATTACAACGGAATGTGTATTTTGCCCTAGGCCATTCTGGTTAAGCGTTTGGAGCAGCAGAATTGCGAAAAGTTTGTTGCGTTCTCAACCATTTCTTAGCTTCAAACTCCCATATCTCGCGAACGGATTGACCTAACCCAAAAATTCCTATTGCATCTGATAGTAGAAACTCGCCCGATTATAACGGTATGCGTATTTTTTCCCTAGGCCATTCTGGTTAGGCGTTTGGAGAAGCAGAATTGCGAAAAATTTATTCTCTTCTCAACCATTTCTCAGCTTCAAACTCCCAATTCTCACGAACGGATTGACACAACCCAAAAATTCCTATTCCATCTGAAAGTAGAAACTCGCCCGATTACACAGGTATGTGCATTTTTTCCCTCGGCCATTCTGGTTAAGCGTTTGGAGCAGCAGAATTGTGAAAAATTTTTTGCCTTGTCAACCATTTCTTGGCTTCAAACTCCCATATCTCGCGAACGGTTTGACCTAACCCAAAAATTTCTATTGCATCTGAAAGTAGAAACTCGCCCGATTACAACGGTATGTGTGCTTTTTCCCTAGTCCATTCTGGTTTCGCGTTTGGAGCAGCAGAATTGCGAAAAATTTTTTGCCTTGTCAACCATTTCTTGGCTTCAAACCCCCATATCTCGCGAACGGATTGACATAACCCAAAAATTCCTGTTGCGTCTGAAAGTAGAAGCTCGCACGATTACAACGGTATGTGTACTTTCCCCCAAGGCAATTCTGGTTAAGCGTTTGGAGCAGCAGAATTGCGAAAAATTTTTTGCGTTTTCAACCATTTCTTGGCTTCAAACTCCCATATCTCGCGAACGGATTGACCCAACCCAAAAATTCCTGTTGCGTCTGAAAGTAGAAACTCGCCCGATTACAACGGTATGTGTACTTTCACCCTATGCCATTCTGGTTTCGCGTTTGGAGCAGCAGAATTGCGAAAAATTTTTTGCCTTGTAAACCATTTCTTGGCTTCAAACTCCCATATCTCGCGAACGGATTGACCAAACCCAAAAATTCCTGCTGCGTCTGAAAGTAGAAACTCGCCCGATTACAACGGTATGCGTATTTTTTCCCTAGGCCATTCTGGTTAAGTGATTGGAGCAGCAGAAGTGCGAAAAATTTGTTGTCTTGTCAACCATTTCTTAGCTTCAAACTGTCATATCTCGCGAACGGATTGACATAGCCCAAAAATTCCTACTGCTTTTGAAAGTAGAAACTCGCCCGATTACAACGGTATGTGTATTTTTTCCCTAGGCCATTCTGGTTAAGCGTTTGGAGCAGCAGAATTGCGAAAAATTTTTTGCCTTGTCAACCATTTCTTGGCTTCAAACCCCCATATCTCGCGAACGGATTGACGTAACCCAAAAATTCCTGTTGCGTCTGAAAGTAGAAACTCGCACGATTACAACGGTATGTGTACTTTTTGCCTAGGCCATTCTGGTTTCGCGTTCGGAGCAGCAGAATTGCGAAAAATTTTTTGCCTTGTCAACCATTTCTTGGCTTCAAACCCCCATATCTGGCGAACGGATTGACATAACCCAAAAATTCCTATTGCATCTGAAAGTAGAAACTCGCCCGATTACAACGGTATGTGCATTTTTTCCCAAGGCCATTCTGGTTAAGCGTTTGGAGCAGCAGAATTACGAAAAATTTATTCTCTTCTCAACCATTTCTTCGCTTCAAACTCCCATATCTCGCGAACGGATTGACCAAACCCAAAAATTCCTGATGCGTCTGAAAGTAGAAACTCGCCCGATTACAACGGTATGCGTATTTTTTCCCTAGGCCAATCTGGTTAAGTGATTGGAGTAGCAGAAGTGCGAAAAATTTATTCTCTTCTCAACTAATTCTTAGTTTCAAACTCCCATATCTCGCGAACGGATTGACCTAACCCAAAAATTCCTATTGCATCTGAAAGTAGAAACTCGCCCGATTGTAACGGTATGTGCATTTTTTCCCTAGGCCATTCTGGTTAAGCGTTTGGAGCAGCAGAATTGCGAAAAATTTATTCTCTCCTCAACCATTTCTTAGCTTCAAACTCCCATATCTCGCGAACGGATTGACATAACCCAAAAACTCCTATTTCATCTGAAAGTAGAAACTCGCCCGATTACAACGGTATGTGTATTTTTTCCTTAGGCCATTCTGGTTAAGCGTTTGGAGCAGCAGAATTTACGAAAAATTTTTTTCCTTGTCAACCATTTCTTGGCTTCAAACTCCCATATCTCGCGAACGGATTGACATAACTAAAAAATTCCTGTTGCGTCTGAAAGTAGAAACTCGCACGATTACAACGGTATGTGTATTTTTTCGCTAGGCCATTCTGGTTAAGCGTTTGGAGCACCAGAAGTGCGAAAAATTTTGTGTCTTCTCAACATTTTCTTGGCTTCAAACTCCCATATCTCGCGAACGGATTGACCTAACCCAAAAATTCCTATTGCATCTGATAGTAGAAACTCGCCCGATTACAACGGTATGCGTATTTTTTCCCTAGGCCATTCTGGTTAGGCGTTTGGAGCAGCAGAATTGCGAAAAATTTATTCTCTTCTCAACCATTTCTCAGCTTCAAACTCCCAATTCTCGCGAACGGATTGACATAACCCAAAAACTCCTATTGCATCTGAAAGTAGAAACTCGCCCGATTACAACGGTATGTGTATTTTTACCTTAGGCCATTCTGGTTAAGCGTTTGGAGCAGCAGAATTGCGAAAAATTTTTTGCGTTCTCAACCATTTCTTGGCTTCAAACTCCCATATCTCGCGAACGGATTGACCCAACCCAAAAATTTCTGTTGCGTCTGAAAGTAGAAACTCGCCCGATTACCATAGTATGTGTACTTTTTCCCTAGACCATTCTGGTTTCGCGTTTGGAGCAGCAGAATTGCGAAAAATTTTTTGCCTTGTCAACCATTTCTTGGCTTCAAACTCCCATATCTCGCGAACGGATTGACATAACTAAAAAATTCCTGTTGCGTCTGAAAGTAGAAACTCGCACGATTACAACGGTATGCGTATTTTTTCCCTAGGCCATTCTGGTTAGGCGTTTGGAGCAGCAGAAATGCGAAAAATTTATTCTCTTCTCAACCATTTCTCAGCTTCAAACTCCCAATTCTCGCGAACGGATTGACATTACCCAAAAATTCCTATTGCATCTGAAAGTAGAAACTCGCCCGATTACAAAGGTATGTGCATTTTTTCCCTAGGCCATTCTGGTTAAGCGTTTGGAGCAGCAGAATTGTGAAAAATTTTTTGCCTTGTCAACCATTTCTTGGCTTCAAACTCCCATATCTCGCGAACGGATTGACCTAACCCAAAAATTCCTATTGCATCTGAAAGTAGAAACTCGCCCGATTACATCGGTATGTGTACTTTCGCCCTAGGCCAATCTGGTTTCGCGTTTGGAGCAGCAGAATTGCGAAAAATTTTTTGCCTTGTCAACCATTTCTTGGCTTCAAACTCCCATATCTCGCGAACGGATTGACATAACTAAAAAATTCCTGTTGCGTCTGAAAGTAGAAACTCGCACGATTACAACGGAATGTGTATTTTGCCCTAGGCCATTCTGGTTAAGCGTTTGGAGCAGCAGAATTGCGAAAAGTTTGTTGCGTTCTCAACCATTTCTTAGCTTCAAACTCCCATATCTCGCGAACGGATTGACCTAACCCAAAAATTCCTATTGCATCTGATAGTAGAAACTCGCCCGATTATAACGGTATGCGTATTTTTTCCCTAGGCCATTCTGGTTAGGCGTTTGGAGAAGCAGAATTGCGAAAAATTTATTCTCTTCTCAACCATTTCTCAGCTTCAAACTCCCAATTCTCACGAACGGATTGACACAACCCAAAAATTCCTATTCCATCTGAAAGTAGAAACTCGCCCGATTACACAGGTATGTGCATTTTTTCCCTCGGCCATTCTGGTTAAGCGTTTGGAGCAGCAGAATTGTGAAAAATTTTTTGCCTTGTCAACCATTTCTTGGCTTCAAACTCCCATATCTCGCGAACGGTTTGACCTAACCCAAAAATTTCTATTGCATCTGAAAGTAGAAACTCGCCCGATTACAACGGTATGTGTGCTTTTTCCCTAGTCCATTCTGGTTTCGCGTTTGGAGCAGCAGAATTGCGAAAAATTTTTTGCCTTGTCAACCATTTCTTGGCTTCAAACCCCCATATCTCGCGAACGGATTGACATAACCCAAAAATTCCTGTTGCGTCTGAAAGTAGAAGCTCGCACGATTACAACGGTATGTGTACTTTCCCCCAAGGCAATTCTGGTTAAGCGTTTGGAGCAGCAGAATTGCGAAAAATTTTTTGCGTTTTCAACCATTTCTTGGCTTCAAACTCCCATATCTCGCGAACGGATTGACCCAACCCAAAAATTCCTGTTGCGTCTGAAAGTAGAAACTCGCCCGATTACAACGGTATGTGTACTTTCACCCTATGCCATTCTGGTTTCGCGTTTGGAGCAGCAGAATTGCGAAAAATTTTTTGCCTTGTAAACCATTTCTTGGCTTCAAACTCCCATATCTCGCGAACGGATTGACCAAACCCAAAAATTCCTGCTGCGTCTGAAAGTAGAAACTCGCCCGATTACAACGGTATGCGTATTTTTTCCCTAGGCCATTCTGGTTAAGTGATTGGAGCAGCAGAAGTGCGAAAAATTTGTTGTCTTGTCAACCATTTCTTGGCTTCAAACTCCCATATCTCGCGAACGGATTGACCAAACCCAAAAATTCCTGCTGCGTCTGAAAGTAGAAACTCGCCCGATTACAACGGTATGCGTATTTTTTCCCTAGGCCATTCTGGTTAAGCGTTTGGAGCAGCAGAATTGCGAAAAATTTTTTGCCTTGTCAACCATTTCTTGGCTTCAAACCCCCATATCTCGCGAACGGATTGACGTAACCCAAAAATTCCTGTTGCGTCTGAAAGTAGAAACTCGCACGATTACAACGGTATGTGTACTTTTTGCCTAGGCCATTCTGGTTTCGCGTTTGGAGCAGCAGAATTGCGAAAAATTTTTGCCTTGTCAACCATCTCTTAGTTTCAAACTGCCATATCTCGCGAACGGATTGACCTAACCCAAAAATTCCTATCGCATCTGAAAGCAGAAACACGCCCGATTACAACGGTATGCGTATTTTTTCCCTAGGCCATTCTGGTTAAGCGTTTGGAGCAGCAGAATTGCGAAAAATTTATTCTCTTCTCAACTATATCTTAGTTTCAAACTCCCATATCTCCCGAACCGATTGTCATAACCCAAAAATTCCTATTGCATCTGAAAGTAGAAACTCGCCCGATTATAACGGTAGGTGCATTTTTTCCCTAGGCCATTCTGGTTAAGCGTTTGGGGCAGCAGAATTGCGAAAAATTTATTCTCTTCTCAACCATTTCTTAGCTTCAAACTCCCATATCACGTGAACGGATTGACATAACCCAAAAATTCCTATTGCATCTGAAAGTAGAAACTCGCCCGATTATAACGGTATGTGCATTTTTTCCCTAGGCCATTCTGGTTAAGCGTTTGGAGCAGCAGAATTGCTAAAAATTTATTCTCTTCTCAACCATTTCTTAGCTTCAAACTCCCATATCTCGCGAACGGATTGACATAACTCAAAAATTCCTATTGCATCTGAAAGTAGAAACTCGCCCGATTATAACGGTATGTGCATTTTTTCCCTAGGCCATTCTGGTTAAGCGTTTGGAGCAGCAGAATTGCGAAAAATTTATTCTCTTCCCAACCATTTCTTAGCTTCAAACTTCCATATCTCGCGAACGGATTGACATAACCCAAAAATTCCTATTGCATCTGAAAGTAGAAACTCGCCCGATTCCAACGGTATGTGTATTTTTTCCCTAGGCCATTCTGGTTAAGCTTTTGGAGCAGCAGAATTGCGAAAAATTTTTTGCGTTTTCAACCATTTCTTGGCTTCAAACTCCCATATCTCGCGAACGGATTGACCCAACCCAAAAATTCCTGTTGCGTCTGAAAGTAGAAACTCGCCCGATTATAACGGTATATGCATTTTTTCCCTAGGCCATTCTGGTTAAGCGTTTGGAGCAGCGGAATTGCTAAAAATTTATTCTCTTTTCAACCATTTCTTAGCTTCAAACTCCCATATCTCGCGAACGGATTGACATAACCCAAAAATTCCTATTGCATCTGAAAGTAGGAACTCGCCCGATTATAACGGTATGTGGATTTTTTCCCTAGGCCATTCTGGGTAAGCGATTGGAGCAGCAGAAGTGCGAAAAATTTGTTGTCTTGTCAACCATTTCTTAGCTTCAAACTCCCATATCTCGCGAACGGATTGACGTAACCCAAAAATTCCTATTGCATCTGAAAGTAGAAACTCGCCCGATTACAACGGTATGTATACTTTTTGCCTAGGCCATTCTGGTTTCGCGTTTGGAGCTGCAGAATTGCGAAAAATTGTTTGCCTTGTCAACCATTTCTTGGCTTCAAACTCCCATATCTCGCGAACGGATTGACGTGACCCAAAAATTCCTATTGCATCTGAAAGTAGAAACTCGCCCGATTACAACAGTATGTATACTTTTTGCCTAGGCCATTCTGGTTTCGCGTTTGGAGCTGCAGAATTGCGAAAAATTGTTTGCCTTGTCAACCATTTCTTGGCTTCAAACTCCCATATCTCGCGAACGGATTGACCTAACCCAAAAATTCCTATTGCATCTGAAAGCAGAAACACGCCCGATTACAACGGTATGCGTATTTTTTCCCTAGGCCATTCTGGTTAAGCGTTTGGAGCAGCAGAATTGCGAAAAATTTATTCTCTTCTCAACCATTTCTTAGCTTCAAACTCCCATATCACGCGAACGGATTGACATAACCCAAAAATTCCTATTTTATCTGAAAGTAGAAACTCGCCCGATTACAACCGTATGTGTATTTTTTCCCTAGGCCATTCTGGTTAAGCGTTTGGAGCAGCAGAATTGCGAAAAATTTTCTGCGTTTTCAACCATTTCTTGGCTTCAAAGTCCCATATCTCGCGAACGGATTGACCCAACCCAAAAATTCCTGTTGCGTCTGAAAGTAGAAACTCGCCCGATTACAACGGTATGTGTACTTTCTCCCTATGCCATTCTGGTTTCGCGTTTGGAGCAGCAGAATTGCGAAAAATTTTTTGCCTTGTCAACCATTTCTTGGCTTCAAACTCCCATATCTCGCGAACGGATTGACATAAACCAAAAATTCCTGTTGTGTCTGAAAGTAGAAACTCGCACGATTACAACGGTATGTGTATTTTTTCCCTAGGCCATTCTGGTTAAGCGATTGGAGCAGCAGAAGTGCGAAAAATTTGTTGTCTTGTCAACCATTTCTTGGCTTCAAACTCCCATATCTCGCGAACGGATTGACATAACCCAAAAATTCCTCTTGCGTCTGAAAGTAGAAACTCGATCGATTACAACGGTATGTTTATTTTTTCCCTATGCCATTCTGGTTAAGCGATTGGAGCAGCAGAATTGCGAAAAATTTGTTCTCTTCTCAACCATTTCTTAGCTTCAAACTCCCATATCTCGCGAACGGATTGGCCTAACCCAAAAATTCCTATTGCATCTGAAAGTAGAAACTCGCCCGATTACAACGGTAGGTGCATTTTTTCCCTATGGTATTCTGGTTAAGCGTTTGTAGCAGCAAAATTGCGAAAAATTTGTTGTCTTCTCAACCATTTCTTAGATTCAAACTCCCATATCTCCCGAACGGATTGACCTAACTCAAAAATTCCTATTGCATCTGAAAGTAGAAACTCGCCCGATTACAACGGTATGCGTATTTTTTCCCTAGGCCATTCTGGTTAAGCGTTTGGAGCAGCAGAATTGCGAAAAATTTATTCTCTCCTCAACCATTTCTTAGCTTCAAACTCCCATATCTCGCGAACGGATTGACATATCCCAAAAATTCCTGTTGCGTCTGAAAGTAGAATCTCGCCCGATTAAAACAGTATGTGTATTTTTTCCCTAGGCCATTCTGGTTAAGCGATTGGAGCAGCAGAAGTGCGAAAAATTTGTTGTCTTGTCAACCATTTCTTAGATTCAAACTCCCATATCTCGCGAACGGATTGACGTAACCCAAAAATTCCTAATGCATCTGAAAGTAGAAACTCGCCCGATTACAACGGTATGTGTACTTTTTGCCTAGGCCATTCTGGTTTCGCGTTTGGAGCAGCAGAATTGCGAAAAATTTTTTGCCTTGTCAACCATTTCTTGGCTTCAAACTCCCATATCTCGCGAACGGATTGACCTAACCCAAAAATTCCTATCGCATCTGAAATCAGAAACACGCCCGATTACAAAGGTATGCGTACTTTTTCCCTAGGCCATTCTGGTTAAGCGTTTGGAGCAGCAGAATTGCGAAAAATTTATTCTCTTCTCAACTATTTCTTAGCTTCAAACTCCCATATCTCGCGAACGGATTGACATAACCCAAAAATTCCTATTGCATCTGAAAGTAGAAACTCGCCCGATTACAACCGTATGTGTATTTTTTCCCTAGGCCATTCTGATTAAGCGTTTGGAGAAGCAGAATTGCGAAAAATTGTTTGCTTTCTCAACCATTCCTTGGCTTCAAACTCCCATATCTCGCGAACGGATTGACCCAACCCAAAAATTCCTATTGCATCTGAAAGTAGAAACTCGCCCGATTACAACCGTATGTGTATTTTTTCCCTAGGCCATTCTGGTTAAGCGTTTGGAGCAGCAGAATTGCGAAAAATTTATTCTGTTCTCAACCATTTCTTAGCTTCAAACTTCCATATCTCTCGAACGGATTGACATAACCCAAAAATTCCTATTGCATCTGAAAGTAGGAACTCGCCCGATTATAACGGTACGTGGATTTTTTCCCTAGGCCATTCTGGTTAAGCGTTTGGAGCAGCAGAATTGCGAAAAATTTTTTGCCTTGTCAACCATTTCTTGGCTTCAAACTCCCATATCTCGCGAACGGATTGACCTAACCCAAAAATTCCTATAGCATCTGAAAGTAGAAACTCGCCCGATTCCAACGGTATGTGTATTTCTTCCCTAGGCCATTCTGGTTAAGCGATTGGAGCAGCAGAAGTGCGAAAAATTTGTTGTCTTGTCAACCATTTCTTAGCTTCAAACTCCCATATCTCGCGAACGGATGGACCCAACCCAAAAATTCCTGTTGCACGTGAAAGTAGAAACTCGCACGATTACAACGGTATGTGCATTTTTTCCCTAGGCCATTCTGGTTAAGCGTTCGGAGCAGCAGAATTGCGAAAAATTTATTCTATTCTCAACCATTACTTAGCTTCAAATTCCCATATCTCGGGAACGGATTGACATAACCCAAAAATTCCTATAGCATTTGAAAATAGAAACTCGCCCGATTACAACGGTATGTTCATTTTTTCCCTAGGCCATTCTGGTTAAGCGTTTGGAGCAGCAGAATTGCGGAAAATTTTTTGCGTTCTCAACCATTTCTTGGCTTCAAACTCCCATAACTCGCGAACGAATTGACCCAACCCAAAAATTCCTGTTGCGTCTGAAAGTAGAAACCCGCCCGATTACAACGGTATGTGTACTTTTTGCCTAGGCCATTCTGGTTTCGCGTTCGGAGCAGCAGAATTGCGAAAAATTGTTTGCCTTGTCAACCATTTCTTGGCTTCAAACCTCCATATCTCGCGAACGGATTGACATAACCCAAAAATTCCTATTGCATCTGAAAGTAGAAACTCGCCCGATTACAACGGTATGTTCATTTTTTCCCAAGGCCATTCTGGTTAAGCGTTTGGAGCAGCAGAATTGCGAAAAATTTATTCTCTTCTCAACCATTTCTTCGCTTCAACCTCCCATATCTCGCGAACGGATTGACATAACCCAAAAATTCCTGCTGCGTCTGAAAGTAGAAACTCGCCCGATTACAACGGTATGTGCATTTTTTCCCTAGGCCATTCTGGTTAAGCGTTTGGAGCAGCAGAATTGCGAAAAATTTTTTGCGTTCTCAACCATTTCTTGGCTTCAAACTCCCATATCTCGCGAACGGATTGACCCAACCCAAAGATTTCTGTTGCATCTGAAAGTAGAAACTCGCCCGATTACAACGGTATGTGCATTTTTTCCCAAGGCCATTCTGGTTAAGCGTTTGGAGCAGCAGAATTGCGAAAAATTTTTTGCGTTTTCAACCATTTCTTGGCTTCAAACTCCCATATCTCGCGAACGGATTGACCAAACCCAAAAATTCCTGCTGCGTCTTAAAGTAGAAACTCGCCCGATTACAACGGTATGCGTATTTTTTCCCTAGGTCATTCTGGTTAAGCGTTTGGAGCAGCAGAATTGCGAAAAATTTATTCTCTTCTCAACTATTTCTTAGTTTCAAACTCCCATATCTCGCGAACGGATTGTCATAACCCAAAAATTCCTATTGCATCTAAAAGTAGAAACTCGCCCGATTATTACGGTATGTACATTTTTCCCTAGGCCATTCTGGTTAAGCGTTTGGAGAAGCGGATTTGCGAACAATTTATTCTCTTCTCAACCATTTCTTAGTTTCAAACTCCCATATCTTGCGAACGGATTGACATAACCCAAAAATTCCTATTGCATCTAAAAGTAGAAACTCGCCCGATTACAAAGGTATGTGCATTTTTTCCCTAGGCCATTGTGGTTAAGCGTTTGGAGCAGCAGAATTGCGAAAAATGTATTCTCTTCTCAACCATTTCTTACCTTCAAACTCCCATATCTCGCGAACGGATTGACATAACCCAAAAATTCCTATTGCATCTAAAAGTAGAAACTCGCCCGATTACAAAGGTATGTGCATTTTTTCCCTAGGCCATTGTGGTTAAGCGTTTGGAGCAGCAGAATTGCGAAAAATGTATTCTCTTCTCAACCATTTCTTACCTTCAAACTCCCATATCTCGCGATCGGATTGACATAACCCAAAAATTCCTATTGCATCTGAAAGTAGAAACTCGCCCGATTACAACGGTATGCGTATTTCTTCCCTAGGCCATTCTGGTTAAGCGTTTGGAGCAGCAGAATTGCGAAAAATTTGTTTCCTTCTCAACCATTTCTTGGCTTCAAACTCCCATATATCGCGAACGGATTGACCTAAACCAAAAATTCCTATTGCATCTGAAATTAGAAACTCGCCCGATTACAACGGTATGTGTATTTTTTCCCTATGCCATTCTGGTTATGCGTTTGGAGCAGCAGAAATTCGAAAAATTTATTCTCTTCTCAACCATTTCTTAGTTTCAAACTCCCATATCTTGCGAACGGATTGACATAACCCAAAAATTCCTATTGCATCTGGAAGTAGAAACTCGCCCGATTACAACGGTATGTGTATTTTTTCCCTATGCCATTCTGGTTATGCGTTTGGAGCAGCAGAATTGCGAAATATTTGTTGTGTTCTCAACCATTTCTTAGCTTCAAACTCCCATATATCGCGAACGGATTGACCTAACCCACAAATTCCTATTGCATCTGAAAGTAGAAAATCGCCCGATTAAAACGGTATGCGTTTTTTTTCCCTAGGCCATTCTGGTTAAGCGATTGGAGCAGCAGAAGTGCGAAAAATTTGTTGTCTTGTTGACCATTTCTTAGCTTCAAACTCCCATATCTCGCGAACGGATTGACCTAACCCAAAAATTCCTATTGCATCTGAAAGTAGAAACTCGCCCGATTACAACGGTATGTGCATTTTTTCCCTAGGCCAATGTGGTTAAGCGTTTGGAGCAGCAGAATTGCGAAAAATTTATTCTCTTCTCAACCATTTCTTACCTTCAAACTCCCATATCTCGCGATCGGATTGACATAACCCAAAAATTCCTATTGCATCTGAAAGTAGAAACTCGCCCGATTACAACGGTATGCGTATTTCTTCCCTAGGCCATTCTGGTTAAGCGTTTGGAGCAGCAGAATTGCGAAAAATTTGTTTCATTCTCAACCATTTCTTGGCTTCAAACTCCCATATATCGCGAACGGATAGACCTAAACCAAAAATTCCTATTGCATCTGAAATTAGAAACTCGCCCGATTACAACGGTATGTGTATTTTTTCCCTAGGACATTCTGGTTAAGCGTTTGGAGCAGCAGATTTGCGAAAAATTTTTTGCGTTCTCAACCATTTCTTGGCTTCGAACTCCCATATCTCGCGAACGGATTGACCCAACCCAAAAATTTCTGTTGCGTCTGAAAGTAGAAACTCGCCCGATTACAACGGTATGTGTACTTTTTCCCTAGGCCATTCTGGTTTCGCGTTTGGAGCGGCAGAATTGCGAAAAATTTTTTGCCTTGTCAACCATTGCTTGGCTTCAAACTCCCATATCTCGCGAACGGATTGACCTAACCCAAAAATTCCTATTGCATCTGAAAGCAGAAACACGCCCGATTACAACGGTATGTGTATTTTTCCCCTAGGCCATTCTGGTTAAGCGATTGGAGCAGCAGAATTGCGAAAAATTTATTCTTTTCTCATTCATTTCTTAGCTTCAAACTCCCATATCTCGCGAACGGATTGACCTAACCCAAAAATTCCTATTGCATCTGAAAGTAGAAACTCGCCCGATTACAACGGTATGTGTATTTTTTCCCTAGGCCATTCTGGTTAAGCGTTTGGAGCAGCAGAAGTGCGAAAAATTTTGTGCCTTCTCAACCATTTCTTAGCTTCAAACTTCCATATCTCGCGAACGGATTGACATAACCCAAAAATTCCTATTGCATCTGAAAGTAGAAACTCGCCCGATTCCAACGGTATGTGTATTTTTTCCCTAGGCCATTCTGGTTAAGCGTTTGGAGCAGCAGAATTGCGAAAAATTTTTTGCGTTTTCAACCATTTCTTGGCTTCAAACTCCCATATCTCGCGAACGGATTGACCCAACCCAAAAATTCCTGTTGCGTCTGAAAGTAGAAACTCGCCCGATTATAACGGTATATGCATTTTTTCCCTAGGCCATTCTGGTTAAGCGTTTGGAGCAGCGGAATTGCTAAAAATTTATTCTCTTTTCAACCATTTCTTAGCTTCAAACTCCCATATCTCGCGAACGGATTGACATAACCCAAAAATTCCTATTGCATCTGAAAGTAGGAACTCGCCCGATTATAACGGTATGTGGATTTTTTCCCTAGGCCATTCTGGGTAAGCGATTGGAGCAGCAGAAGTGCGAAAAATTTATTCTCTTCTCAACCATTTCTTACCTTCAAACTCCCATATCTCGCGAACGGATTGACATAACCCAAAAATTCCTATTGCATCCGAAAGTAGAAACTCGCCCGATTACAACGGTATGTGCATTTTTTCGCTAGGCCATTCTGATTAAGCGTTTGGAGCAGCAGAATTGCGAAAAATTTATTCTCTTCTCAACCATTTCGTAGCTTCAAACTCCCATATCTTGCGAACGGATTGACATAACCCAAAAATTCCTATTGCATCTGAAAGTAGAAACTCGCCCGATTACAACGGTATGTGTATTTTTTCCCTAGGCTATTCTGGTTAAGCGTTTGGAGCAGCAGAAGTGCGAAAAATTTTGTGCCTTCTCAACCATTTCTTGGCTTCAAACTCCCATATCTCGCGAACGGATTGACCTAACCCAAAAATTCCTATTGCATCTGAAAGTAGAAACTCGCCCGATTACAACGGTATGTGCATTTTTTCCCTAGGCCATTGTGGTTAAGCGTTTGGAGCAGCAGAATTGCGAAAAATTTATTCTCTTCTCAACCATTTCTTACCTTCAAACTCCCATATCTCGTGATCGGATTGACATAACCCAAAAATTCCTATTGCATCTGAAAGTAGAAACTCGCCCGATTACAACGGTATGTGTACTTTTTCCCTAGGCCATTCTGGTTTCGCGTTTGGAGCGGCAGAATTGCGAAAAATTTTTTGCCTTGTCAACCATTGCTTGGCTTCAAACTCCCATATCTCGCGAACGGATTGACCTAACCCAAAAATTCCTATTGCATCTGAAAGCAGAAACACGCCCGATTACAACGGTATGTGTATTTTTTCCCTAGGCCATTCTGGTTAAGCGTTTGGAGCAGCAGAAGTGCGAAAAATTTTGTGCCTTCTCAACCATTTCTTGGCTTCAAACTCCCATATCTCGCGAACGGATTGACCTAACCCAAAAATTCCTATTGCATCTGAAAGTTGAAACTCGCCCGATTACAACGGTATGTGCATTTTTTCCCTAGGCCATTCTGGTTAAGCGTTTGGAGAAGCAGATTTGCGAAAAATTTATTCTCTTCTCAACCATTTCTTACCTTCAAACTCCCATATCTCGTGATCGGATTGACATAACCCAAAAATTCCTATTGCATCTGAAAGTAGAAACTCGCCCGATTACAACGGTATGTGTATTTTTTCCCTAGGCCATTCTGGTTAAGCGTTTGGAGCAGCAGAAGTGCGAAAAATTTTGTGCCTTCTCAACCATTTCTTGGCTTCAAACTCCCATATCTCGCGAACGGATTGACCTAACCCAAAAATTCCTATTGCATCTGAAAGTAGAAACTCGCCCGATTACAACGGTATGTGCATTTTTTCCCTAGGCCATTGTGGTTAAGCGTTTGGAGCAGCAGAATTGCGAAAAATTTATTCTCTTCTCAACCATTTCTTACCTTCAAACTCCCATATCTCGTGATCGGATTGACATAACCCAAAAATTCCTATTGCATCTAAAAGTAGAAACTCGCCCGATTATTACGGTATGTACATTTTTCCCTAGGCCATTCTGGTTAAGCGTTTGGAGAAGCAGATTTGCGAACAATTTATTCTCTTCTCAACCATTTCTTAGTTTCAAACTCCCATATCTTGCGAACGGATTGACATAACCCAAAAATTCCTATTGCATCTAAAAGTAGAAACTCGCCCGATTATAACGGTATGTACATTTTTCGCTAGGCCATTCTGGTTAAGCGTTTGGAGAAGCAAATTTGCGAAAAATTTATTCTCTTCTCAACCATTTCTTAGCTTCAAACTCCCATATCTCGCGAACGGATTGATATAACCCCAAAACTCCTATTGCATCTGAAAGTAGAAACTCGCCCGATTACAACGGTATGTGTATTTTTTCCCTAGGCCATTCTGGTTAAGCGTTTGGAGCAGCAGAAGTGCGAAAAATTTTGTGCCTTCTCAACCATTTCTTGGCTTCAAACTCCCATATCTCGCGAACGGATTGACCTAACCCAAAAATTCCTATTGCATCTGAAAGTAGAAACTCGCCCGATTACAACGGTATGTGCATTTTTTCCCTAGGCCAATGTGGTTAAGCGTTTGGAGCAGCAGAATTGCGAAAAATTTATTCTCTTCTCAACCATTTCTTACCTTCAAACTCCCATATCTCGCGATCGGATTGACATAACCCAAAAATTCCTATTGCATCTGAAATTAGAAACTCGCCCGATTACAACGGTAAGTGTATTTTTTCCCTATGCCATTCTGGTTATGCGTTTGGAGCAGCAGAATTTCGAAAAATTTATTCTCTTCTCAACCATTTCTTAGTTTCAAACTCCCATATCTTGCGAACGGATTGACATAACCCAAAAATTCCTATTGCATCTGGAAGTAGAAACTCGCCCGATTACAACGGTATGTGTATTTTTTCCCTATGCCATTCTGGTTATGCGTTTGGAGTAGCAGAAGTGCGAAAAATTTTGTGCCTTCTCAACCATTTCTTGGCTTCAAACTCCCATATCTCGCGAACGGATTGACCTAACCCAAAAATTCCTATTGCATCTGAAAGTAGAAACTCGCCCGATTACAACGGTATGTGTATTTTTTCCCTATGCCATTCTGGTTATGCGTTTGGAGCAGCAGAATTTCGAAAAATTTATTCTCTTCTCAACCATTTCTTAGTTTCAAACTCCCATATCTTGCGAACGGATTGACATAACCCAAAAATTCCTATTCCATCTGGATGTAGAAACTCGCCCGATTACAACGGTATGTGTATTTTTTCCCTATGCCATTCTGGTTATGCGTTTGGAGCAGCAGAATTGCGAAAAATTTGTTGTCTTCTCAACAATTTCTTAGCTTCAAACTCCCATATATCGCGAACGGATTGACCTAACCCACAAATTCCTATTGCATCTGAAAGTAGAAAATCGCCCGATTAAAACGGTATGCGTTTTTTTCCCTAGGCCTTTCTGGTTAAGCGATTGGAGCAGCAGAAGTGCGAAAAATTTGTTGTCTTGTCGACCATTTCTTAGCTTCATACTCCCATATCTCGCGAACGGATTGACCTAACCCAAAAATTCCTATTGCATCTGAAAGTAGAAACTCGCCCGATTACAACGGTATGTGCATTTTTTCCCTGGGCCATTCTGATTAAGCGTTTGGAGCAGCAGATTTGCGAAAAATTTATTCTCTTCTCAACCATTTCTTAGCTTCAAACTCCCATATCTTGCGAACGGATTGACATAACCCAAAAATTCCTATTGCATCTAAAAGTAGAATCTCGCCCGATTATAACGGTATGTACATTTTTCCCTAGGCCATTCTGGTTAAGCGCTTGGAGAAGCAGATTTGCGAAAAATTTATTCTCTTCTCAACCATTTCTTAGCTTCAAACTCCCATATCTCGCGAACGGTTTGACATAACCCAAAAATTCCTATTGCATCTGAAAGTAGAAACTCGCCCGATTACAACGGTATGTGCATTTTCTCCCTAGGCCATTCTGGTTAAGCGTTTGGAGCAGCAGAATTGCGAAAAATTTATTCTCTTCTCAACCATTTCTTAGCTTCAAACTCCCATATCTCGCGAACGGATTGACCCAACCCAAAAATTCCTATTGCGTCTGAAAGTAGAAACTCGCCCGATTACAACGGTATGTGCATTTTTTCCCTAGGCCATTCTGATTAAGCGTTTGCAGCAGAATTGCGAAAAATTTATTCTCTTCTCAACCATTTCTTAGTTTCAAACTCCCATATCTTGCGAACGGATTGACATAACCCAAAAATTCCTATTGCATCTGGAAGTAGAAACTCGCCCGATCACAATGGTATGTGCATTTTATCCCTAGGCAATTCTGGTTAAGCGTTTGGAGCAGCAGATTTGCGAAAAATTTTTTGCGTTCTCAACCATTTCTTGGCTTCGAACTCCCATATCTCGCGAACGGATTGACCCAACCCAAAAATTTCTGTTGCGTCTGAAAGTAGAAACTCGCCCGATTACAACGGTATGTGTACTTTTTCCCTAGGCCATTCTGGTTTCGCGTTTGGAGCGGCAGAATTGCGAAAAATTTTTTGCCTTGTCAACCATTTCTTGGCTTCAAACTCCCATATCTCGCGAACGGATTGACCTAACCCAAAAATTCCTATTGCATCTGAAAGCAGAAACACGCCCGATTACAACGGTATGTGTATTTTTCCCCTAGGCCATTCTGGTTAAGCGATTGGAGCAGCAGAATTGCGAAAAATTTATTCTCTTCTCATTCATTTCTTAGCTTCAAACTCCCATATCTCGCGAACGGATTGACCTAACCCAAAAATTCCTATTGCATCTGAAAGTAGAAACTCGCCCGATTACAACAGTATGTGTATTTTTTCCCTAGGCCATTCTGGTTAAGCGTTTGGAGCAGCAGAAGTGCGAAAAATTTGGTGCCTTCTCAACCATTTCTTGGCTTCAAACTCCCATATCTCGCGAACGGATTGATCTAACCCAAAAATTCCTATTGCATCTGAAAGTAGAAACTCGCCCGATTACAGCGGTATGTGTATTTTTTCCCTAGGCCATTCTGGTTAAGCCCTTGGAGCAGCAGAATTGCGAAAAATTTATTCTCTTCTCAACCATTTCTTACCTTCAAACTCCCATATCTCGCGAACGGATTGACATAACCCAAAAATTCCTATTGCATCCGAAAGTAGAAACTCGCCCGATTACAACGGTATGTGCATTTTTTCGCTAGGCCATTCTGATTGAGCGTTTGGAGCAGCAGAATTGCTAAAAATTTATTCTCTTCTCAACCATTTCGTAGCTTCAAACGCCCATATCTTGCGAACGGATTGACATAACCCAAAAATTCCTATTGCATCTGGAAGTAGAAACTCGCCCGATCACAATGGTATGTGCATTTTATCCCTAGGCAATTCTGGTTAAGCGTTTGGAGCAGCAGAATTGCGAAAAATTTTTTGCGTTCTCAACCATTTCTTGGCTTCAAACTCCCATATCTCGCGAACGGATTGACCTAACCCAAAAATTCCTGTTGCATCTGAAAGTAGAATCTCGCACGATCACAACGGTATGTGCATTTTTCCCTAGGCCATTCTGGTTAAGCGTTTGGAGCAGCAGAATTGCGAAAAATTTGTTGTCTTCTCAACCATTTCTTAGCTTCAAACTCCCATATATCGCGAACGGATTGACCTAACCCACAAATTCCTATTGCATCTGAAAATAGAAACTCGCCCGATTAAAACGGTATGTGCATTCTTTCCCTAGGCCATTCTGATTAAGCGTTTGGAGCAGCAGAATTGCGAAAAATTTATTCTCTTCTCAACCATTTCTTAGCTTCAAACTCCCATATCTTGCGAACGGATTGACATAACCCAAAAATTCCTATTGCATCTGAAAGTAGAAACTCGGCCGATTACAACGGTATGTGCATTTTTCCCTAGGCCATTCTGGTTAAGCGTTTGGAGCAGCAGAAGTGCGAAAAATTTGTTGTCTTCTCAACCATTTCTTAGCTTCAAACTGCCATATCTCGCGAACGGATTGACCTATCCCAAAAATTCCTATTGCATCTGAAATTAGATACCCGCCCGATTACAACGGTCTGTGCATTTTTTCCCTAGGCCATTCTGGTTAAGCGTTTGGAGCCGCAGAATTGCGAAAAATTTATTCTCTTCTCAACCATTTCTTAGCTTCAAACTCCCATATCTTGCGAACGGATTGACATAACCCAAAAATTCCTATTGCATCTGAAAGTAGAAACTCGGCCGATTACAACGGTATGTGCATTTTTCCCTAGGCCATTCTGGTTAAGCGTTTGGAGCAGCAGAAGTGCGAAAAATTTGTTGTCTTGTCAACCATTTCTTAGCTTCAAACTGCCATATCTCGCGAACGGATTGACCTATCCCAAAAATTCCTATTGCATCTGAAAGTAGAAACCCGCCCGATTACAACGGTCTGTGCATTTTTTGCCCTAGGCCATTCTGGTTAAGCGTTTGGAGCAGCAGAATTGCGAAAAATTTTTTGCGTTCTCAACCATTTCTTGGCCTCAAACCCCCATATCTCGCGAACGGATTGACCCAACCCAAAAATTCCTGTTGCGTCTGAATGTAGAAAGTCGCCCGATTACAACGGTATGTGTACTTTTTCCCTAGGCCATTCTGGTTTCGCGTTTGGAGCGGCAGAATTGCGAAAAATTTTTTGCCTTGTTAACCATTTCTTGGCTTCAAACTCCCATATCTCGCGAACGGATTGACCTAACCCACAAATTCCTATTGCATCTGAAAGTAGAAGCTCGCCCGATTAACAGGGTATGCGTATTTTTTCCGTAGGCCGTTCTGGTTAAGCGATTGGAGCAGCAGAAGTGCGAAAAATTTGTTGTCTTGTCAACCTTTTCTTGGCTTCAAACTCCCATATCTCGCAAACGGATGGATCCAACCCAAAAATTCCTGTTGCATCTGAAAGTAGAAACTCGCACGATTACAACGGTATGTGCATTTTTTCCCTAGGCCATTCTGGTTAAGCGTTTGGAGCAGCAGAATTGCGAAAAATTTATTCTCTTCTCAACCATTTCTTACCTTCAAACTCCCATATCTCGCGATCGGATTGACATAACCCACAAATTCCTATTGCATCTGAAAGTAGAAGCTCGCCCGATTAACAGGGTATGCGTATTTTTTCCGTAGGCCGTTCTGGTTAAGCGATTGGAGCAGCAGAAGTGCGAAAAATTTGTTGTCTTGTCAACCTTTTCTTGGCTTCAAACTCCCATATCTCGCAAACGGGTGGATCCAACCCAAAAATTCCTGTTGCATCTGAAAGTAGAAACTCGCACGATTACAACGGTATGTGCATTTTTTCCCTAGGCCATTCTGGTTAAGCGTTTGGAGCAGCAGAAGTGCGAAAAATTTTGTGCCTTCTCAACCATTTCTTGGCTTCAAACTCCCATATCTCGCGAACGGATTGATCTAACCCAAAAATTCCTATTGCATCTGAAAGTAGAAACTCGCCCGATTACAGCGGTATGTGTATTTTTTCCCTAGGCCATTCTGGTTAAGCCCTTGGAGCAGCAGAATTGCGAAAAATTTATTCTCTTCTCAACCATTTCTTACCTTCAAACTCCCATATCTCGCGAACGGATTAACATGACCCAAAAATTCCTATTGCATCTGAAAGTAGAAACTCGCCCGATTACAACGGTATGTGTATTTCTTCCCTAGGCCATTCTGGTTAAGCGTTTGGAGCAGCAGAATTGCGAAAAATTTGTTGCCTTCTCAAACATTTCTTGGCTTCAAACTCCCATATATCGCGAACGAATTGACCTAAACCAAAAATTCCTATTGCATCTGAAATTAGAAACTCGCCCGATTACAACGGTATGTGTCTTTTTTCCCTATGCCATTCTGGTTATGCGTTTGGAGCAGCAGAATTGCGAAAAATTTGTTGTCTTCTCAACCATTTCTTAGCTTCAAACTCCCATATATCGCGAACGGATTGACCTAACCCACAAATTCCTATTGCATCTGAAAGTAGAAAATCGCCCGATTAAAACGGTATGCGTTTTTTTCCCCTAGGCCATTCTGGTTAAGCGATTGGAGCAGCAGAAGTGAGAAAAATTTGTTGTTTTGTCGACCATTTCTTAGCTTCAAACTCCCATAACTCGCGAACGGATTGACCTAACCCAAAAATTCCTATTGCATCTGGAAGTAGAAACTCGCCCGATCACAATGGTCTGTGCATTTTTTCCCTAGGCCATTCTGGTTAAGCGTTTGGAGCAGCAGAATTGCGAAAAATTTTTTGCGTTCTCAACCATTTCTTGGCTTTAAACCCCCATATCTCGCGAACGGATTGACCCAACCCAAAAATTCCTGTTGCGTCTGAATGTAGAAACTCGCCCGATTACAACGGTATGTGTACTTTTTCCCTAGGCCATTCTGGTTTCGCGTTTGGAGCGGCAGAATTGCGAAAAATTTTTTGCCTTGTTAACCATTTCTTGGCTTCAAACTCCCATATCTCGCGAACGGATTGACCTAACCCACAAATTCCTATTGCATCTGAAAGTAGAAGCTCGCCCGATTAACAGGGTATGCGTATTTTTTCCGTAGGCCGTTCTGGTTAAGCGATTGGAGCAGCAGAAGTGCGAAAAATTTGTTGTCTTGTCAACCTTTTCTTGGCTTCAAACTCCCATATCTCGCAAACGGATGGATCCAACCCAAAAATTCCTGTTGCATCTGAAAGTAGAAACTCGCACGATTACAACGGTATGTGCATTTTTTCCCTAGGCCATTCTGGTTAAGCGTTTGGAGCAGCAGAATTGCGAAAAATTTATTCTCTTCTCAACCATTTCTTACCTTCAAACTCCCATATCTCGCGATCGGATTGACATAACCCACAAATTCCTATTGCATCTGAAAGTAGAAGCTCGCCCGATTAACAGGGTATGCGTATTTTTTCCGTAGGCCGTTCTGGTTAAGCGATTGGAGCAGCAGAAGTGCGAAAAATTTGTTGTCTTGTCAACCTTTTCTTGGCTTCAAACTCCCATATCTCGCAAACGGGTGGATCCAACCCAAAAATTCCTGTTGCATCTGAAAGTAGAAACTCGCACGATTACAACGGTATGTGCATTTTTTCCCTAGGCCATTCTGGTTAAGCGTTTGGAGCAGCAGAAGTGCGAAAAATTTGTTGTCTTGTCAACCTTTTCTTGGCTTCAAACTCCCATATCTCGCAAACGGATGGATCCAACCCAAAAATTCCTGTTGCATCTGAAAGTAGAAACTCGCCCGATTACAACGGTATGTGCATTCTTTCCCTAGGCCATTCTGATTAAGCGTTTGGAGCAGCAGAATTGCGAAAAATTTATTCTCTTCTCAACCATTTCTTAGCTTCAAACTCCCATATCTTGCGAACGGATTGACATAACCCAAAAATTCCTATTGCATCTGAAAGTAGAAACTCGGCCGATTACAACGGTATGTGCATTTTTCCCTAGGCCATTCTGGTTAAGCGTTTGGAGCAGCAGAAGTGCGAAAAATTTGTTGTCTTGTCGACCATTTCTTAGCTTCAAACTCCCATATCTCGCGAACGGATTGACCTAACCCAAAAATTCATATTGCATCTGAAAGTAGAAACTGGCCCGATTACAACGGTATGTGTATTTCTTCCCTAGGCCATTCTGGTTAAGCGTTTGGAGCAGCATAATTGCAAAAAATTTGTTGCCTTCTCAAACATTTCTTGGCTACAAACTCCCATATATCGCGAACGGATTGACCTAAACCAAAAATTCCTATTGCATCTGAAAGTAGAAAATCGCCCGATTAAAACGGTATGCGTTTTTTTTCCCTAGGCCATTCTGGTTAAGCGATTGGAGCAGGAGAAGTGCGAAAAATTTGTTGTCTTGTCGACCATTTCTTAGCTTCAAACTCCCAGATCTCGCGAACGGATTGACCTAACCCAAAAATTCCTATTGCGTCTGAAAGTAGAAACTCGCCCGTTTACAACGGTATGTGCATTTTTTCCCTAGGCCATTCTGATTAAGCGTTTGCAGCAGAATTGCGAAAAATTTATTCTCTTCTCAACCATTTCTTAGTTTCAAACTCCCATATCTTGCGAACGGATTGACATAACCCAAAAATTCCTATTGCATCTGGAAGTAGAAACTCGCCCGATCACAATGGTATGTGCATTTTATCCCTAGGCAATTCTGGTTAAGCGTTTGGAGCAGCAGAATTACGAAAAATTTTTTGCGTTCTCAACCATTTCTTGGCTTCAAACTCCCATATCTCGCGAACGGATTGACCTAACCCAAAAATTCCTATTGCATCTGAAAGTAGAAACTCGCCCGATTACAACGGTATGTGCATTCTTTCCCTAGGCCATTCTGATTAAGCGTTTGGAGCAGCAGAATTGCGAAAAAATTATTCTCTTCTCAACCATTTCTTAGCTTCAAACTCCCATATCTTGCGAACGGATTGACATAACCCAAAAATTCCTATTGCATCTGAAAGTAGAAACTCGGCCGATTACAACGGTATGTGCATTTTTCCCTAGGCCATTCTGGTTAAGCGTTTGGAGCAGCAGAAGTGCGAAAAATTTGTTGTCTTGTCAACCATTTCTTAGCTTCAAACTGCCATATCTCGCGAACGGATTGACCTATCCCAAAAATTCCTATTGCATCTGAAAGTAGAAACTCGCCCGATTACAACGGTCTGTGCATTTTTTCCCTAGGCCATTCTGGTTAAGCGTTTGGAGCCGCAGAATTGCGAAAAATTTATTCTCTTCTCAACTATTTCTTAGATTCAAACTCCCATATCTCGCGAACGGATTGACATAACCCAAAAATTCCTATTGCATCTGAAAGTAGAAACTCGCCCGATTATAACGGTATGTGCATTTTTTCCCTAGGCCATTCCGGTTAAGCGTTTGGAGCAGCAGAATTGCGAAAAATTTTTTGCGTTCTCAACCATTTCTTGGCTTCAAACTCCCATATCTCGCGAACGGATTGACCCAACCCAAAAATTCCTGTTGCGTCTGAATGTAGAAACTCGCCCGATTACAACGGTATGTGTACTTTTTCCCTAGGCCATTCTGGTTTCGCGTTTGGAGCGGCAGAATTGCGAAAAATTTTTTGCCTTGTTAACCATTTCTTGGCTTCAAACTCCCATATCTCGCGAACGGATTGACCTAACCCACAAATTCCTATTGCATCTGAAAGTAGAAGCTCGCCCGATTAAAAGAGTATGTTTATTTTTTCCCTAGGCCATTCTGGTTAAGCGTTTGGACCAGCAGAATTGCGAAAAATTTATTCTCTTCTCAACCATTTCTTAGCTTCGAACTCCCACATCTCGCGAACGGATTGACATAACCCAAAAATTCCTATTGCATTTGAAAGTAGAAACTCGCCCGATTATAACGGTATGTGCATTTTTTCCCTAGGCCATTCTGGTTAAGCGTTTGGAGCAGCAGAATTGCGAAAAATTTAATCTCTTCTCAACTATTTCTTAGTTTCAAACTCCCATATCTCGCGAACGGATTGACATAACCCAAAAATTCCTGCTGCGTCTGAAAGTAGAAACTCGCCCGATTACAACGGTGTGTGTATTTTTTCCCTAGGCCATTCTGGTTAAGCGTTTGGAGCAGCAGAATTGCGAAAAATTTGTTGTCTTCTCAACCATTTCTTAGCTTCAAACTCCCATATATCGCGAACGGATTGACCTAACCCACAAATTCCTATTGCATCTGAAAATAGAAACTCGCCCGATTAAAACGGTATGCGTATTTGTTCCCTAGGCCATTCTGGTTAAGCGATTGGAGCAGCAGAAGTGCGAAAAATTTGTTGACTTGTCGACCATTTCTTTTTTTCAAACTCCCATATCTCGCGAACGGATTGACCTAACCCAAAAATTCCTATTGCATCTGAAAGTAGAAACTCGCCCGATTACAACGGTATGTGCATTCTTTCCCTAGGCCATTCTGATTAAGCGTTTGGAGCAGCAGAATTGCGAAAAATTTATTCTCTTCTCAACCATTTCTTAGCTTCAAACTCCCATATCTTGCGAACGGATTGACATAACCCAAAAATTCCTATTGCATCTGAAAGTAGAAACTCGGCCGATTACAACGGTATGTGCATTTTTCCCTAGGCCATTCTGGTTAAGCGTTTGGAGCAGCAGAATTGCGAAAAATTTGTTGTCTTGTCAACCATTTCTTAGCTTCAAACTGCCATATCTCGCGAACGGATTGACCTATCCCAAAAATTCCTATTGCATCTGAAAGTAGAAACTCGCCCGATTACAACGGTCTGTGCATTTTTTCCCTAGGCCATACTGGTTAAGCGTTTGGAGCCGCAGAATTGCGAAAAATTTATTCTCTTCTCAACTATTTCTTAGTTTCAAACTCCCATATCTCGCGAACGGATTGACATAACCCAAAAATTCCTATTGCATCTGAAAGTAGAAACTCGCCCGATTATAACGGTATGTGCATTTTTTCCCTAGGCCATTCTGGTTAAGCGTTTGGAGCAGCAGAATTGCGAAAAATTTTTTGCGTTCTCAAACATTTCTTGGCTTCAAACTCCCATATCTCGCGAACGGATTGACCCAACCCAAAAATTCCTGTTGCGTCTGAATGTAGAAATTCGCCCGATTACAACGGTATGTGTACTTTTTCCCTAGGCCAGTCTGGTTTCGCGTTTGGAGCGGCAGAATTGCCAAAAATTTTTTGCCTTGTCAACTATTTCTTGGCTTCAAACTCCCATATCTCGCGAACGGATTGACCTAACCCACAAATTCCTATTGCATCTGAAAGTAGAAGCTCGCCCGATTAAAAGGGTATGCGAATTTTTTCCGTAGGCCGTTCTGGTTAAGCGATTGGAGCAGCAGAAGTGCGAAAAATTTGTTGTCTTGTCAACCTTTTCTTGGCTTCAAACTCCCATATCTCGCAAACGGATGGATCCAACCCAAAAATTCCTGTTGCATCTGAAAGTAGAAACTCGCACGATTACAACGGTATGTGCATTTTTTCCCTAGGCCATTCTGGTTAAGCGTTTGGAGCAGCAGAATTGCGAAAAATTTATTCTCTTCTCAACCATTTCTTAGCTTCGAACTCCCACATCTCGCGAACGGATTGACATAACCCAAAAATTCCTATTGCATTTGAAAGTAGAAACTCGCCCGATTACAAGGGTTTGTTTATTTTTTCCCTAGGCCATTCTGGTTAAGCGTTTGGAGCAGCAGAATTGCGAAAAATTTTTTGCGTTCTCAACCATTTCTTGGCTTCAAACTCCCATATCTCGCGAACGAACTGACCCAACCCAAAAATTCCTGTTGCGTCTGAAAGTAGAAACTCGCCCGATTACAACGGTATGTGTTCTTTTTGCCTAGGCCGTTCTGGTTTCGCGTTCGGAGCAGCAGACTTGCGAAAAATTTTTTGCCTTGTCAACCATTTCTTGGCTTCAAACCCCCATATCTCGCTAACGGATTGACATAACCCAAAAATTCCTATTGCATCTGAAAGTAGAAACTCGCCCGATTGGAACGGTATGTGCATTTTTTCCCAAGGCCATTCTGGTTAATCGTTTGGAGCAGCAGAATTGCGAAAAATTTATTCTCTTCTCAACCATTTCTTCGCTTTAAACTCCCATATCTGGCGAACGGATTGACCGAACCCAAAAATTTCTGCTGCGTCTGAAAGTAGAAACTCGCCCGATTATAACGGTATGTGCATTTTTCCCTAGGCCATTCTGGTTAAGCGTTTGGAGCAGCAGAATTGCGAAAAATTTTTTGCGTTCTCAAACATTTCTTGGCTTCAAACTCCCATATCTCGCGAACGGATTGACCCAACCCAAAAATTCCTGTTGCGTCTGAATGTAGAAATTCGCCCGATTACAACGGTATATGTACTTTTTCCCTAGGCCAGTCTGGTTTCGCGTTTGGAGCGGCAGAATTGCGAAAAATTTTTTGCCTTGTCAACTATTTCTTGGCTTCAAACTCCCATATCTCGCGAACGGATTGACCTAACCCACAAATTCCTATTGCATCTGAAAGTAGAAGCTCGGCCGATTAAAAGGGTATGCGTATTTTTTCCGTAGGCCACTCTGGTTAAGCGATTGGAGCAGCAGAAGTGCGAAAAATTTGTTGTCTTGTCAACCGTTTCTTAGCTTCAAACTCCCATATCTCGCGAACGGATTGACCTAACCCAAAAATTCCTGCTGCGTCTGAAAGTAGAAACTCGCCCGATTACAACGGTATGCGTATTTTTTCCCTAGGCCATTCTGGTTAAGTGATGGGAGCAGCAGAAGTGCGAAAAATTTGTTGTCTAGTCAACCATTTCTTAGCTTCAAACTGCCATATCTCGCGAACGGATTGACCTAACCCAAAAATTCCTATTGCATCTGAAAGTAGAAACTCGCCCGATTACAACGGTCTGTGCATTTTTTCCCTAGGCCATTCTGGTTAAGCGTTTGGAGCCGCAGAATTACGAAAAATTTATTCTCTTCTCAACTATTTCTTAGTTTCAAACTCCCATATCTCGCGAACGGATTGACATAACCCAAAAATTCCTATTGCATCTGAAAGTAGAAACTCGCCCGATTATAACGGTATGTGCATTTTTTCCCTAGGCCATTCTGGTTAAGCGTTTGGAGCAGCAGAATTGCGAAAAATTTTTTGCGTTCTCAACCATTTCTTGGCTTCAAACTCCCATATCTCGCGAACGGATTGACCCAACCCAAAAATTCCTGTTGCGTCTGAATGTAGAAACTCGCCCGATTACAACGGTATGTGTGCTTTTGCCCTAGGCCATTCTGGTTTCGCGTTTGGAGCGGCAGAATTGCGAAAAATTTTTTGCCTTGTCAACCATTTCTTGGCTTCAAACTCCCATATCTCGCGAACGGATTGACCTAACCCACAAATTCCTATTGCATCTGAAAGTAGAAGCTCGCCCGATTAAAAGGGTATGCGTATTTTTTCCGTAGGCCGTTCTGGTTAAGCGATTGGAGCAGCAGAAGTGCGAAAAATTTGTTGTCTTGTCTACCGTTTCTTAGCTTCAAACTCCCATATCTCGCGAACGGATTGACCAAACCCAAAAATTCCTGCTGCGTCTGAAAGTAGAAACTCGCCCGATTATAACGGTATGTGCATTTTTTCCCTAGGCCATTCTGGTTAAGCGTTTGGAGCAGCAGAATTGCGAAAAATTTTTTGCGTTCTCAACCATTTCTTGGCTTCAAACTCCCATATCTCGCGAACGGATTGACCTAACCCAAAAATTCCTATTGCATCTGAAAGTAGAAACTCGCCCGATTACAACGATATGTGTATTTTTTCCCTAGGCCATTCTGGTTAAGCGTTTGGAGCAGCCGAATTGCGAAAAATTTTTTGCGTTCTCAACCATTTCTTGGCTTCAAACTCCCATATCTCGCGAACGGATTGACCCGACCCAAAAATTCCTGTTGCGTCTGAATGTAGAAACTCGCCCGATTACAACGGTATGTGTACTTTTTCCCTAGGCCATTCTGGTTTCGCGTTTGGAGCGGCAGAATTGCGAAAAATTTTTTGCCTTGTCAACCATTTCTTGGCTTCAAACCCCCATATCTCGCTAACGGATTGACATAACCCAAAAATTCCTATTGCATCTGAAAGTAGAAACTCGCCCGATTACAACGGTATGCGTATTTTTTCCGTATGCCGTTCTGGTTAAGCGATTGGAGCAGCAGAAGTGCGAAAAATTTGTTGTCTTGTCAACCATTTCTTAGCTTCAAACTCCCATATCTCGCGAACGGATTGACCTAACCCAAAAATTCCTGCTGCGTCTGAAAGTAGAAACTCGCCCGATTACAACGCTATGCGTATTTTTTCCCTAGGCCATTCTGGTTAAGTGATTGGAGCAGCAGAATTGCGAAAAATTTGTTGTCTTGTCAACCATTTCTTAGCTTCAAACTGCCATATCTCGCGAACGGATTGACCTAACCCAAAAATTCCTATTGCATCTGAAAGTAGAAACGCGCCCGATTACAACGGTCTGTGCATTTTTTCCCTAGGCCATTCTGGTTAAGCGGTTGGAGCCGCAGAATTGCGAAAAATTTATTCTCTGCTCAACTATTTCTTAGTTTCAAACTCCCATATCTCGCGAACGGATTGACATAACCCAAAAATTCCTATTGCATCTGAAAGTAGAAGCTCGCCCGATTATAACGGTATGTGCATTTTTTCCCTAGGCCATTCTGGTTAAGCGTTTGGAGCAGCAGAATTGCGAAAAATTTTATGCGTTCTCAACCATTTCTTGGCTTCAAACTCCCATATCTCGCGAACAGATTGACCCAACCCAAAAATTCCTGTTGCGTCTGAATGTAGAAACTCGCCCGATTACAACGGTATGTGTACGTTTTCCCTAGGCCATTCTGGTTTCGCTTTTGGAGCGGCAGAATTGCGAAAAATTTTTTGCCTTGTCAACCATTTCTTGGCTTCAAACTCCCATATCTCGCGAACGGATTGACCTAACCCACAAATTCCTATTGCATCTGAAAGTAGAAGCTCGCCCGATTAAAAGGGTATGCGTATTTTTTCCGTAGGCCGTTCTGGTTAAGCGATTGGAGCAGCCGAATTGCGAAAAATTTTTTGCGTTCTCAACCATTTCTTGGCTTCAAACTCCCATATCTCGCGAACGGATTGACCCGACCCAAAAATTCCTGTTGCGTCTGAATGTAGAAACTCGCCCGATTACAACGGTATGTGTACTTTTTCCCTAGGCCATTCTGGTTTCGCGTTTGGAGCGGCAGAATTGCGAAAAATTTTTTGCCTTGTCAACCATTTCTTGGCTTCAAACTCCCATATCTCGCGAACGGATTGATCTAACCCACAAATTCCTATTGCATCTGAAAGTAGAAGCTCGCCCGATTAAAAGGGTATGCGTATTTTTTCCGTAGGCCGTTCTGGTTAAGCGATTGGAGCAGCAGAAGTGCGAAAAATTTGTTGTCTTCTCAACCATTTCTTAGCTTCAAACACCCATATATCGCGAACGGATTGACCTAACCCACAAATTCCTATTGCATCTGAAAATAGAAACTCGCCCGTTTAAAACGGTATGCGTATTTTTTCCCTAGGCCATTCTGTTTAAGCGATTGGAGCAGCAGAAGTGCGAAAAATTTGTTGTCTTCTCGACCATTTCTTGGTTTCAAACTCCCGTATCTCGCGTACGGATTGACCCAACCCAAAAATTCCTGTTGCGTCTGAATGTAGAAACTCGCCCGATTACAACGGTATGTGCCTTTTTTCCCTAGGCCATTCTGGTTAAGCGTTTGGAGCAGCAGAATTGCGAAAAATTTATTCTCTTCTCAACCATTTCTTAGCTTCAAACTCCCATATCTCGCGAACGGATTGACATAACCCAAAAATTCCTATTGCATTTGAAAGTAGAAACTCGCCCGATTACAACGGTATGTGTACTTTTTCCCTAGGCCATTCTGGTTTCGCGTTTGGAGCGGCAGAATTGCGAAAAATTTTTTGCCTTGTCAACCATTTCTTGGCTTCAAACTCCCATATCTCGCGAACGGATTGACCTAACCCACAAATTCCTATTGCATCTGAAAGTAGAAGCTCGCCCGATTAAAAGGGTATGCGTATTTTTTCCGTAGGCCGTTCTGGTTAAGCGATTGGAGCAGCAGAAATGCGAAAAATTTGTTGTCTTGTCAACCATTTCTTAGCTTCAAACTCCCATATCTCGCGAATGGATTGACATAACCCAAAAATTCCTATTGCAGTTGAAAGTAGAAACTGGCCCGATTACAACGGTATGTTTATTTTTTCTCTAGGCCATTCTGGTTAAGCGTTTGGAGCAGCAAAATTGCGAAAAATTTTTTGCGTTCTCAACCATTTCTTGGCTTCAAACTCCCATATCTCGCGAACGAATTGACCCAAACCAAAAATTCCTGTTGCGTCTGAAAGTAGAAACACGCCCGATTACAACGGTATGTGTACTTTTTGCCTAGGCCATTCTGGTTTCGCGTTCGGAGCAGCAGAATTGCGAAAAATTTTTTGCCTTGTCAACCATTTCTTGGCTTCAAACCCCCATATCTCGCTAACGGATTGACATAACCCAAAAATTCCTATTGCATTTGGAAGTAGAAACTCGCCCGATTACAACGGTATGTGTATTTTTTCCCTAGGCCATTCTGGTTAAGCGTTTGGAGCAGCAGAATTGTGAAAAATTTTTTGCCTTGTCAACCATTTCTTGGCTTCAAACCCCCATATCTCGCGAACGGATTGACCTAACCCAAAAATTCCTATTGCGTCTGAAAGTAGAAACTCGCACGATTTCAACGGTATGTGTACTTTTTCCCTAGGCCACTCTGATTAAGCGATTGGAGCAGCAGAAGTGCGAAAAATTTGTTGTCTTCTCAACCATTTCTTAGCTTCAAACACCCATATATCGCGAACGGATTGACCTAACCCACAAATTCCTATTGCATCTGAAAATAGAAACTCGCCCGTTTAAAACGGTATGTGCCTTTTTTCCCTAGGCCATTCTGGTTAAGCGTTTGGAGCAGCAGAATTGCGAAAAATTTATTCTCTTCTCAACCATTTCTTAGCTTCAAACTCCCATATCTCGCGAACGGATTGACATAACCCAAAAATTCCTATTGCATTTGAAAGTAGAAACTCGCCCGATTACAACGGTAGGTTTATTTTTTCCCTAGGCCATTCTGGTTAAGCGTTTGGAGCAGCAGAATTGCGAAAAATTTTTTGCGTTCTCAACCATTTCTTGGCTTCAAACTCCCATATCTCGCGAACGAATGGACCCAACCCAAAAATTCCTGTTGCGTCTGAAAGTAGAAACTCGCCCGATTACAACGGTATGTGTACTTTTTGCCTAGGCCATTCTGGTATCGCGTTCGGAGCAGCAGAATTGCGAAAAATTTTTTGCCTTGTCAACCATTTCTTGGCTTCAAACCCCCATATCTCGCGAACGGATTGACATAACCCAAAAATTCCTATTGCATCTGAAAGTAGAAACTCGCCCGATTACAACGGTATGTGTATTTTTTCCCTAGGCCATTCTGGTTAAGCGTTTGGAGCAGCAGAATTGCGAAAAATTTTTTGCATTCTCAACCATTTCTTGGCTTCAATCTCCCATATCTCGCGAACGGATTGACCTAACCCAAAAATTCCTATTGCATCTGAACGTGGAATCTCGCCCGATTACAACGGTATGTGTATTTTTTCCCTAGGCCATTCTGGTTAAGCGTTTGGAGCAGCAGAAGTGCGAAAAATTTCTGGCTTTCTCAACCATTTCTTGGCTTCAAACTCCCATATCTCGCGAACGGATTGACATAACCCAAAAATTCCTATTGCATCTGAACGTGGAATCTCGCCCGATTACAACGGTATGTGCATTTTTCCCTAGGCCATTCTGGTTAAGCGTTTGGAGCAGCAGAATTGCGAAAAATTTATTCTCTTCTCAACCATCTCTTAGCTTCAAACTCCCATATCTCGCGAATGGATTGACATAACCCAAAAATTCCTATTGCATTTGAAAGTAGAAGCTCGCCCGATTACAACGGTATGTTTATTTTTTCCCTAGGCCATTCTGGTTAAGCGTTTGGAGCAGCAGAATTGCGAAAAATTTTTTGCGTTCTCAACCATTTCTTGGCTTCAAACTCCCATATCTCGCGAACGAATTGACCCAACCCAAAAATTCCTGTTGCGTCTGAAAGTAGAAACTCGCCCGATTACAACGGTATGTGTACTTTTTGCCTAGGCCATTCTGGTTTCGCGTTCGGAGCAGCAGAATTGCGAAAAATTTTTTGCCTTGTCAACCATTTCTTGGCTTCAAACCCCCATATCTCGCGAACGGATTGACATAACCCAAAAATTCCTATTGCATCTGAAAGTAGAAACTCGCCCGATTACAACGGTATGTGTATTTTTTCCCTAGGCCATTCTGGTTAAGCGTTTGGAGCAGCAGAATTGCGAAAAATTTTTTGCATTCTCAACCATTTCTTGGCTTCAATCTCCCATATCTCGCGAACGGATTGACCTAACCCAAAAATTCCTATTGCATCTGAACGTGGAATCTCGCCCGATTACAACGGTATGTGCATTTTTTCCCTAGGCCATTCTGGTTAAGCGTTTGGAGCAGCAGAATTGCGAAAAATTTTTTGCGTTCTCAACCATTTCTTGGCTTCAAACTCCCATATCTCGCGAACGGATTGACCTAACCCAAAAATTCCTATTGCATCTGAACGTGGAATCTCGCCCGATTACAACGGTATGTGCATTTTTCCCTAGGCCATTCTGGTTAAGCGTTTGGAGCAGCAGAATTGCGAAAAATTTATTCTCTTCTCAACCATTTCTTAGCTTCAAACTCCCATATCTCGCGAATGGATTGACATAACCCAAAAATTCCTATTGCATTTGAAAGTAGAAACTCGCCCGATTACAATGGTATGTTTATTTTTTCCCTAGGCCATTCTGGTTAAGCGTTTGGAGCAGCAGAATTGCGAAAAATTTTTTGCGTTCTCAACCATTTCTTGGCTTCAAACTCCCATATCTCGCGAACGAATAGACCCAACCCAAAAATTCCTGTTGCGTCTGAAAGTAGAAACTCGCCCGATTACAACGGTATGTGTACTTTTTGCCTAGGCCATTCTGGTTTCGCGTTCGGAGCAGCAGAATTGCGAAAAATTTTTTGCCTTGTCAACCATTTCTTGGCTTCAAACCCCCATATCTCGCGAACGGATTGACATAACCCAAAAATTCCTATTGCATCTGAAAGTAGAAACTCGCCCGATTACAACGGTATGTGTATTTTTTCCCTAGGCCATTCTGGTTAAGCGTTTGGAGCAGCAGAATTGCGAAAAATTTTTTGCATTCTCAACCATTTCTTGGCTTCAATCTCCCATATCTCGCGAACGGATTGACCTAACCCAAAAATTCCTATTGCATCTGAACGTGGAATCTCGCCCGATTACAACGGTATGTGTATTTTTTCCCTAGGCCATTCTGGTTAAGCGTTTGGAGCAGCAGAAGTGCGAAAAATTTCTGGCTTTCTCAACCATTTCTTGGCTTCAAACTCCCATATCTCGCGAACGGATTGACATAACCCAAAAATTCCTATTGCATCTGAACGTGGAATCTCGCCCGATTACAACGGTATGTGCATTTTTTCCCTAGGCCATTCTGGTTAAGCGTTTGGAGCAGCAGAATTGCGAAAAATTTTTTGCGTTCTCAACCATTTCTTGGCTTCAAACTCCCATATCTCGCGAACGGATTGACCTAACCCAAAAATTCCTATTGCATCTGAACGTGGAATCTCGCCCGATTACAACGGTATGTGCATTTTTCCCTAGGCCATTCTGGTTAAGCGTTTGGAGCAGCAGAATTGCGAAAAATTTATTCTCTTCTCAACCATTTCTTAGCTTCAAACTCCCATATCTCGCGAATGGATTGACATAACCCAAAAATTCCTATTGCATTTGAAAGTAGAAACTCGCCCGATTACAACGGTATGTTTATTTTTTCCCTAGGCCATTCTGGTTAAGCGTTTGGAGCAGCAAAATTGCGAAAAATTTTTTGCGTTCTCAACCATCTCTTGGCTTCAAACTCCCATATCTCGCGAACGAATTGACCCAACCCAAAAATTCCTGTTGCGTCTGAAAGTAGAAACTCGCCCGATTACAACGGTATGTGTTCTTTTTGCCTAGGCCATTCTGGTTTCGCGTTCGGAGCAGCAGAATTGCGAAAAATTTTTTGCCTTGTCAACCATTTCTTGGCTTCAAACCCCCATATCTCGCTAACGGATTGACATAACCCAAAAATTCCTATTGCATTTGGAAGTAGAAACTCGCCCGATTACAACGGTATGTGTATTTTTTCCCTAGGCCATTCTGGTTAAGCGTTTGGAGCAGCAGAATTGTGAAAAATTTTTTGCCTTGTCAACCATTTCTTGGCTTCAAACCCCCATATCTCGCGAACGGATTGACCTAACCCAAAAATTCCTATTGCGTCTGAAAGTAGAAACTCGCACGATTTCAACGGTATGTGTACTTTTTCCCTAGGCCACTCTGATTAAGTAATTGGAGCAGCAGAGGTGCGAAAAATTTGTTGTCTTCTCAACCATTTCTTAGCTTCAAACACCCATATATCGCGAACGGATTGACCTAACCCACAAATTCCTATTGCATCTGAAAGTAGAAACTCGCCCGATTACAACGGTATGTGTACTTTTTGCCTAGGCCATTCTGGTTTCGCGTTCGGAGCAGCAGAATTGCGAAAAATTTTTTGCATTCTCAACCATTTCTTGGCTTCAATCTCCCATATCTCGCGAACGGATTGACCTAACCCAAAAATTCCTATTGCATCTGAACGTGGAATCTCGCCCGATTACAACGGTATGTGTATTTTTTCCCTAGGCCATTCTGGTTAAGCGTTTGGAGCAGCAGAAGTGCGAAAAATTTCTGGCTTTCTCAACCATTTCTTGGCTTGAAACTCCCATATCTCGCGAACGGATTGACCTAACCCAAAAATTCCTATTGCATCTGAACGTGGAATCTCGCCCGATTACAACGGTATGTGCATTTTTTCCCTAGGCCATTCTGGTTAAGCGTTTGGAGCAGCAGAAGTGCGAAAAATTTCTGGCTTTCTCAACCATTTCTTGGCTTGAAACTCCCATATCTCGCGAACGGATTGACCCAACCCAAAAATTTCTGTTGCGTCTGAAAGTAGAAACTCGCCCGATTACAACGGTATGTGTACTTTTTCCCTAGGCCACTCTGGTTTCGTGTTTGGAGCAGCAGAATTGCGAAAAATTTTTTGCCTTGTCAACCATTTCTTGGCTTCAAACTCCCATATCTCGCGAACGGATTGACCAAACCCAAATATTCCTGCTGCGTCTGAAAGTAGAAACTCGCACGATTACAACGGTATGTGCATTTTTTCCCTAGGCCATTCTGGTTAAGCGTTCGGAGCAGCAGAATTGTGAAAAATTTATTCTATTCTCAACCATTTCTTAGCTTCAAACTCCCATATCTCGCGAACGGATTGACCCAACCCAAAAATTTCTGTTGCGTCTGAAAGTAGAAACCCGCCCGATTACAACGGTATGTGTACTTTTTCCCTAGGCCACTCTGGTTTCGCGTTTGGAGCAGCAGAATTGCGAAAAATTTTTTGCCTTGTCAACCATTTCTTGGCTTCAAACCCCCATATCTGGCGAACGGATTGACATAACCCAAAAATTCCTATTGCATCTGAAAGTAGAAACTCGCCCGATTACAACGGTATGTGCATTTTTTCCCAAGGCCATTCTGGTTTCGCGTTCGGAGCAGCAGAATTGCGAAAAATTTTTTGCCTTGTCAACCATTTCTTGGCTTCAAACCCCCATATCTGGCGAACGGATTGACATAACCCAAAAATTCCTATTGCATCTGAAAGTAGAAACTCGCCCGATTACAACGGTATGTGCATTTTTTCCCAAGGCCATTCTGGTTAAGCGTTTGGAGCAGCAGAATTACGAAAAATTTATTCTCTTCTCAACCATTACTTCGCTTCAAACTCCCATATCTCGCGAACGGATTGACCAAACCCAAAAATTCCTGATGCGTCTGAAAGTAGAAACTCGCCCGATTACAACGGTATGCGTATTTTTTCCCTAGGCCATTCTGGTTAAGTGATTGGAGCAGCAGAAGTGCGAAAAATTTATTCTCTTCTCAACTAATTCTTAGTTTCAAACTCCCATATCTCGCGAACGGATTGACCTAACCCAAAAATTCCTATTGCATCTGAAAGTAGAAACTCGCCCGATTGTAACGGTATGTGCATTTTTTCCCTAGGCCATTCTGGTTAAGCGTTTGGAGCAGCAGAATTGCGAAAAATTTATTCTCTCCTCAACCATTTCTTAGCTTCAAACTCCCATATCTCGCGAACGGATTGACATAACCCAAAAACTCCTATTTCATCTGAAAGTAGAAACTCGCCCGATTACAACGGTATGTGTATTTTTTCCTTAGGCCATTCTGGTTAAGCGTTTGGAGCAGCAGAATTTACGAAAAATTTTTTGCCTTGTCAACCATTTCTTGGCTTCAAACTCCCATATCTCGCGAACGGATTGACATAACTAAAAAATTCCTGTTGCGTCTGAAAGTAGAAACTCGCACGATTACAACGGTATGTGTATTTTTTCGCTAGGCCATTCTGGTTAAGCGTTTGGAGCACCAGAAGTGCGAAAAATTTTGTGTCTTCTCAACATTTTCTTGGCTTCAAACTCCCATATCTCGCGAACGGATTGACCTAACCCAAAAATTCCTATTGCATCTGATAGTAGAAACTCGCCCGATTACAACGGTATGCGTATTTTTTCCCTAGGCCATTCTGGTTAGGCGTTTGGAGCAGCAGAATTGCGAAAAATTTATTCTCTTCTCAACCATTTCTCAGCTTCAAACTCCCAATTCTCGCGAACGGATTGACATAACCCAAAAACTCCTATTGCATCTGAAAGTAGAAACTCGCCCGATTACAACGGTATGTGTATTTTTACCTTAGGCCATTCTGGTTAAGCGTTTGCAGCAGCAGAATTGCGAAAAATTTTTTGCGTTCTCAACCATTTCTTGGCTTCAAACTCCCATATCTCGCGAACGGATTGACCCAACCCAAAAATTTCTGTTGCGTCTGAAATTAGAAACTCGCCCGATTACCATAGTATGTGTACTTTTTCCCTAGACCATTCTGGTTTCGCGTTTGGAGCAGCAGAATTGCGAAAAATTTTTTGCCTTGTCAACAATTTCTTGGCTTCAAACTCCCATATCTCGCGAACGGATTGACATAACTAAAAAATTCCTGTTGCGTCTGAAAGTAGAAACTCGCACGATTACAACGGTATGCGTATTTTTTCCCTAGGCCATTCTGGTCAGGCGTTTGGAGCAGCAGAAATGCGAAAAATTTATTCTCTTCTCAACCATTTCTCAGCTTCAAACTCCCAATTCTCGCGAACGGATTGACATTACCCAAAAATTCCTATTGCATCTGAAAGTAGAAACTCGCCCGATTACAAAGGTATGTGCATTTTTTCCCTAGGCCATTCTGGTTAAGCGTTTGGAGCAGCAGAATTGTGAAAAATTTTTTGCCTTGTCAACCATTTCTTGGCTTCAAACTCCCATATCTCGCGAACGGATTGACCTAACCCAAAAATTCCTATTGCATCTGAAAGTAGAAACTCGCCCGATTACATCGGTATGTGTACTTTCGCCCTAGGCCAATCTGGTTTCGCGTTTGGAGCAGCAGAATTGCGAAAAATTTTTTGCCTTGTCAACCATTTCTTGGCTTCAAACTCCCATATCTCGCGAACGGATTGACATAACTAAAAAATTCCTGTTGCGTCTGAAAGTAGAAACTCGCACGATTACAATGGAATGTGTATTTTGCCCTAGGCCATTCTGGTTAAGCGTTTGGAGCAGCAGAATTGCGAAAAATTTTTTGCCTTGTCAACCATTTCTTAGCTTCAAACGCCCATATCTCGCGAACGGATTGACATAACCCAAAAATTCCTATTGCATCTGAAAGTAGAAACTCGCCCGATTACAACGGTATGTGTATTTTTTCGCTAGGCCATTCTGGTTAAGCGTTTGGAGCAGCAGAATTGCGAAAAGTTTGTTGCGTTCTCAACCATTTTTTGGCTTCAAACTCCCATATCTCGCGAACGGATTGACCCAACCCAAAAATTCCTCTTGCGTCTGAAAGTAGAAACTCGCCCGATTATAACGGTATGTGCATTTTTTCCCTAGGCCATTCTGGTTAAGCGTTTGGAGCAGCAGAATTGCGAAAAATTTAATCTCTTCTCAACTATTTCTTAGTTTCAAACTCCCGTATCTCGCGAACGGATTGACATAACCCAAAAATTCCTATTGCATCTGAAAGTAGAAACTCGCCCGATTATAACGGTATGTGCATTTTTTCCCTAGGCCATTCTGGTTAGGCGTTTGGAGCAGCAGAAGTGCGAAAAATTTTTTGCCTTGTCAACCATTTCTTGGCTTCAAACTCCCATATCTCGCGAACGGATTGACCTAACCCAAAAATTCCTATTGCATCTGATAGTAGAAACTCGCCCGATTATAACGGTATGCGTATTTTTTCCCTAGGCCATTCTGGTTAGGCGTTTGGAGAAGCAGAATTGCGAAAAATTTATTCTCTTCTCAACCATTTCTCAGCTTCAAACTCCCAATTCTCACGAACGGATTGACACAACCCAAAAATTCCTATTCCATCTGAAAGTAGAAACTCGCCCGATTACACAGGTATGTGCATTTTTTCCCTCGGCCATTCTGGTTAAGCGTTTGGAGCAGCAGAATTGTGAAAAATTTTTTGCCTTGTCAACCATTTCTTGGCTTCAAACTCCCATATCTCGCGAACGGTTTGACCTAACCCAAAAATTTCTATTGCATCTGAAAGTAGAAACTCGCCCGATTACAACGGTATGTGTGCTTTTTCCCTAGTCCATTCTGGTTTCGCGTTTGGAGCAGCAGAATTGCGAAAAATTTTTTGTCTTGTCAACCATTTCTTGGCTTCAAACCCCCATATCTCGCGAACGGATTGACATAACCCAAAAATTCCTGTTGCGTCTGAAAGTAGAAGCTCGCACGATTACAACGGTATGTGTACTTTCCCCCAAGGCAATTCTGGTTAAGCGTTTGGAGCAGCAGAATTGCGAAAAATTTTTTGCGTTTTCAACCATTTCTTGGCTTCAAACTCCCATATCTCGCGAACGGATTGACCCAACCCAAAAATTCCTGTTGCGTCTGAAAGTAGAAACTCGCCCGATTACAACGGTATGTGTACTTTCACCCTATGCCATTCTGGTTTCGCGTTTGGAGCAGCAGAATTGCGAAAAATTTTTTGCCTTGTAAACCATTTCTTGGCTTCAAACTCCCATATCTCGCGAACGGATTGACCAAACCCAAAAATTCCTGCTGCGCCTGAAAGTAGAAACCCGCCCGATTACAACGGTATGCGTATTTTTTCCCTAGGCCATTCTGGTTAAGTGATTGGAGCAGCAGAAGTGCGAAAAATTTGTTGTCTTGTCAACCATTTCTTAGCTTCAAACTGTCATATCTCGCGAACGGATTGACATAACCCAAAAATTCCTACTGCTTTTGAAAGTAGAAACTCGCCCGATTACAACGGTATGTGTATTTTTTCCCTAGGCCATTCTGGTTAAGCGTTTGGAGCAGCAGAATTGCGAAAAATTTTTTGCCTTGTCAACCATTTCTTGGCTTCAAACCCCCATATCTCGCGAACGGATTGACGTAACCCAAAAATTCCTGTTGCGTCTGAAAGTAGAAACTCGCACGATTACAACGGTATGTGTACTTTTTGCCTAGGCCATTCTGGTTTCGCGTTTGGAGCAGCAGAATTGCGAAAAATTTTTTGCCTTGTCAACCATTTCTTGGCTTCAAACCACCATATCTCGCGAACGGATTGACATAACCCAAAAATTCCTATTGCATCTGAAAGTAGAAACTCGCCCGATTACAACGGTATGTGCATTTTTTCCCAAGGCCATTCTGGTTAAGCGTTTGGAGCAGCAGAATTGCGAAAAATTTTTTGCGTTTTCAACCATTTCTTGGCTTCAAACTCCCATATCTCGCGAACGGATTGACCAAACCCAAAAATTCCTGCTGCGTCTTAAAGTAGAAACTCGCCCGATTACAACGGTATGCGTATTTTTTCCCTAGGTCATTCTGGTTAAGTGATTGGAGCAGCAGAAGTGCGAAAAATTTGTTGTCTTGTCAACCATCTCTTAGTTTCAAACTGCCATATCTCGCGAACGGATTGACCTAACCCAAAAATTCCTATCGCATCTGAAAGCAGAAACACGCCCGATTACAACGGTATGCGTATTTTTTCCCTAGGCCATTCTGGTTAAGCGTTTGGAGCAGCAGAATTGCGAAAAATTTATTCTCTTCTCAACTATTTCTTAGTTTCAAACTCCCATATCTCGCGAACCGATTGTCATAACCCAAAAATTCCTATTGCATCTGAAAGTAGAAACTCGCCCGATTATAACGGTAGGTGCATTTTTTCCCTAGGCCATTCTGGTTAAGCGTTTGGGGCAGCAGAATTGCGAAAAATTTATTCTCTTCTCAACCATTTCTTAGCTTCAAACTCCCATATCACGTGAACGGATTGACATAACCCAAAAATTCCTATTGCATCTGAAAGTAGAAACTCGCCCGATTATAACGGTATGTGCATTTTTTCCCTAGGCCATTCTGGTTAAGCGTTTGGAGCAGCAGAATTGCGAAAAATTTATTCTCTTCCCAACCATTTCTTAGCTTCAAACTTCCATATCTCGCGAACGGATTGACATAACCCAAAAATTCCTATTGCATCTGAAAGTAGAAACTCGCCCGATTCCTACGGTATGTGTATTTTTTCCCTAGGCCATTCTGGTTAAGCGTTTGGAGCAGCAGAATTGCGAAAAATTTTTTGCGTTTTCAACCATTTCTTGGCTTCAAACTCCCATATCTCGCGAACGGATTGACCCAACCCAAAAATTCCTGTTGCGTCTGAAAGTAGAAACTCGCCCGATTATAACGGTATATGCATTTTTTCCCTAGGCCATTCTGGTTAAGCGTTTGGAGCAGCGGAATTGCTAAAAATTTATTCTCTTTTCAACCATTTCTTAGCTTCAAACTCCCATATCTCGCGAACGGATTGACATAACCCAAAAATTCCTATTGCATCTGAAAGTAGGAACTCGCCCGATTATAACGGTATGTGGATTTTTTCCCTAGGCCATTCTGGGTAAGCGATTGGAGCAGCAGAAGTGCGAAAAATTTGTTGTCTTGTCAACCATTTCTTAGCTTCAAACTCCCATATCTCGCGAACGGATTGACGTAACCCAAAAATTCCTATTGCATCTGAAAGTAGAAACTCGCCCGATTACAACGGTATGTATACTTTTTGCCTAGGCCATTCTGGTTTCGCGTTTGGAGCTGCAGAATTGCGAAAAATTGTTTGCCTTGTCAACCATTTCTTGGCTTCAAACTCCCATATCTCGCGAACGGATTGACGTAACCCAAAAATTCCTATTGCATCTGAAAGTAGAAACTCGCCCGATTACAACAGTATGTATACTTTTTGCCTAGGCCATTCTGGTTTCGCGTTTGGAGCTGCAGAATTGCGAAAAATTGTTTGCCTTGTCAACCATTTCTTGGCTTCAAACTCCCATATCTCGCGAACGGATTGACCTAACCCAAAAATTCCTATTGCATCTGAAAGCAGAAACACGCCCGATTACAACGGTATGCGTATTTTTTCCCTAGGCCATTCTGGTTAAGCGTTTGGAGCAGCAGAATTGCGAAAAATTTATTCTCTTCTCAACCATTTCTTAGCTTCAAACTCCCATATCACGCGAACGGATTGACATAACCCAAAAATTCCTATTTTATCTGAAAGTAGAAACTCGCCCGATTACAACCGTATGTGTATTTTTTCCCTAGGCCATTCTGGGTAAGCGATTGGAGCAGCAGAAGTGCGAAAAATTTGTTGTCTTGTCAACCATTTCTTAGCTTCAAACTCCCATATCTCGCGAACGGATTGACGTAACCCAAAAATTCCTATTGCATCTGAAAGTAGAAACTCGCCCGATTACAACGGTATGTATACTTTTTGCCTAGGCCATTCTGGTTTCGCGTTTGGAGCTGCAGAATTGCGAAAAATTGTTTGCCTTGTCAACCATTTCTTGGCTTCAAACACCCATATATCGCGAACGGATTTACCTAACCCAAAAATTCCTATTGCATCTGAAAGTAGAAACTCGCCCGATTACAACAGTATGTATACTTTTTGCCTAGGCCATTCTGGTTTCGCGTTTGGAGCTGCAGAATTGCGAAAAATTGTTTGCCTTGTCAACCATTTCTTGGCTTCAAACTCCCATATCTCGCGAACGGATTGACCTAACCCAAAAATTCCTATTGCATCTGAAAGCAGAAACACGCCCGATTACAACGGTATGCGTATTTTTTCCCTAGGCCATTCTGGTTAAGCGTTTGGAGCAGCAGAATTGCGAAAAATTTATTCTCTTCTCAACCATTTCTTAGCTTCAAACTCCCATATCACGCGAACGGATTGACATAACCCAAAAATTCCTATTTTATCTGAAAGTAGAAACTCGCCCGATTACAACCGTATGTGTATTTTTTCCCTAGGCCATTCTGGTTAAGCGTTTGGAGCAGCAGAATTGCGAAAAATTTTCTGCGTTTTCAACCATTTCTTGGCTTCAAAGTCCCATATCTCGCGAACGGATTGACCCAACCCAAAAATTCCTGTTGCGTCTGAAAGTAGAAACTCGCCCGATTACAACGGTATGTGTACTTTCTCCCTATGCCATTCTGGTTTCGCGTTTGGAGCAGCAGAATTGCGAAAAATTTTTTGCCTTGTCAACCATTTCTTGGCTTCAAACTCCCATATCTCGCGAACGGATTGACATAAACCAAAAATTCCTGTTGTGTCTGAAAGTAGAAACTCGCACGATTACAACGGTATGTGTATTTTTTCCCTAGGCCATTCTGGTTAAGCGATTGGAGCAGCAGAAGTGCGAAAAATTTGTTGTCTTGTCAACCATTTCTTGGCTTCAAACTCCCATATCTCGCGAACGGATTGACATAACCCAAAAATTCCTCTTGCGTCTGAAAGTAGAAACTCGCTCGATTACAACGGTATGTTTATTTTTTCCCTATGTCATTCTGGTTAAGCGATTGGAGCAGCAGAATTGCGAAAAATTTGTTCTCTTCTCAACCATTTCTTAGCTTCAAACTCCCATATCTCGCGAACGGATTGGCCTAACCCAAAAATTCCTATTGCATCTGAAAGTAGAAACTCGCCCGATTACAACGGTAGGTGCATTTTTTCCCTATGGTATTCTGGTTAAGCGTTTGTAGCAGCAAAATTGCGAAAAATTTGTTGTCTTCTCAACCATTTCTTAGATTCAAACTCCCATATCTCCCGAACGGATTGACCTAACTCAAAAATTCCTATTGCATCTGAAAGTAGAAACTCGCCCGATTACAACGGTATGCGTATTTTTTCCCTAGGCCATTCTGGTTAAGCGTTTGGAGCAGCAGAATTGCTAAAAATTTATTCTCTTCTCAACCATTTCTTAGCTTCAAACTCCCATATCTCGCGAACGGATTGACATAACTCAAAAATTCCTATTGCATCTGAAAGTAGAAACTCGCCCGATTATAACGGTATGTGCATTTTTTCCCTAGGCCATTCTGGTTAAGCGTTTGGAGCAGCAGAATTGCGAAAAATTTATTCTCTTCCCAACCATTTCTTAGCTTCAAACTTCCATATCTCGCGAACGGATTGACATAACCCAAAAATTCCTATTGCATCTGAAAGTAGAAACTCGCCCGATTCCTACGGTATGTGTATTTTTTCCCTAGGCCATTCTGGTTAAGCGTTTGGAGCAGCAGAATTGCGAAAAATTTTTTGCGTTTTCAACCATTTCTTGGCTTCAAACTCCCATATCTCGCGAACGGATTGACCCAACCCAAAAATTCCTGTTGCGTCTGAAAGTAGAAACTCGCCCGATTATAACGGTATATGCATTTTTTCCCTAGGCCATTCTGGTTAAGCGTTTGGAGCAGCGGAATTGCTAAAAATTTATTCTCTTTTCAACCATTTCTTAGCTTCAAACTCCCATATCTCGCGAACGGATTGACATAACCCAAAAATTCCTATTGCATCTGAAAGTAGGAACTCGCCCGATTATAACGGTATGTGGATTTTTTCCCTAGGCCATTCTGGGTAAGCGATTGGAGCAGCAGAAGTGCGAAAAATTTGTTGTCTTGTCAACCATTTCTTAGCTTCAAACTCCCATATCTCGCGAACGGATTGACGTAACCCAAAAATTCCTATTGCATCTGAAAGTAGAAACTCGCCCGATTACAACGGTATGTATACTTTTTGCCTAGGCCATTCTGGTTTCGCGTTTGGAGCTGCAGAATTGCGAAAAATTGTTTGCCTTGTCAACCATTTCTTGGCTTCAAACTCCCATATCTCGCGAACGGATTGACGTAACCCAAAAATTCCTATTGCATCTGAAAGTAGAAACTCGCCCGATTACAACAGTATGTATACTTTTTGCCTAGGCCATTCTGGTTTCGCGTTTGGAGCTGCAGAATTGCGAAAAATTGTTTGCCTTGTCAACCATTTCTTGGCTTCAAACTCCCATATCTCGCGAACGGATTGACCTAACCCAAAAATTCCTATTGCATCTGAAAGCAGAAACACGCCCGATTACAACGGTATGCGTATTTTTTCCCTAGGCCATTCTGGTTAAGCGTTTGGAGCAGCAGAATTGCGAAAAATTTATTCTCTTCTCAACCATTTCTTAGCTTCAAACTCCCATATCACGCGAACGGATTGACATAACCCAAAAATTCCTATTTTATCTGAAAGTAGAAACTCGCCCGATTACAACCGTATGTGTATTTTTTCCCTAGGCCATTCTGGGTAAGCGATTGGAGCAGCAGAAGTGCGAAAAATTTGTTGTCTTGTCAACCATTTCTTAGCTTCAAACTCCCATATCTCGCGAACGGATTGACGTAACCCAAAAATTCCTATTGCATCTGAAAGTAGAAACTCGCCCGATTACAACGGTATGTATACTTTTTGCCTAGGCCATTCTGGTTTCGCGTTTGGAGCTGCAGAATTGCGAAAAATTGTTTGCCTTGTCAACCATTTCTTGGCTTCAAACACCCATATATCGCGAACGGATTTACCTAACCCAAAAATTCCTATTGCATCTGAAAGTAGAAACTCGCCCGATTACAACAGTATGTATACTTTTTGCCTAGGCCATTCTGGTTTCGCGTTTGGAGCTGCAGAATTGCGAAAAATTGTTTGCCTTGTCAACCATTTCTTGGCTTCAAACTCCCATATCTCGCGAACGGATTGACCCAACCCAAAAATTCCTGTTGCGTCTGAAAGTAGAAACTCGCCCGATTATAACGGTATATGCATTTTTTCCCTAGGCCATTCTGGTTAAGCGTTTGGAGCAGCGGAATTGCTAAAAATTTATTCTCTTTTCAACCATTTCTTAGCTTCAAACTCCCATATCTCGCGAACGGATTGACATAACCCAAAAATTCCTATTGCATCTGAAAGTAGGAACTCGCCCGATTATAACGGTATGTGGATTTTTTCCCTAGGCCATTCTGGGTAAGCGATTGGAGCAGCAGAAGTGCGAAAAATTTGTTGTCTTGTCAACCATTTCTTAGCTTCAAACTCCCATATCTCGCGAACGGATTGACGTAACCCAAAAATTCCTATTGCATCTGAAAGTAGAAACTCGCCCGATTACAACGGTATGTATACTTTTTGCCTAGGCCATTCTGGTTTCGCGTTTGGAGCTGCAGATTGCGAAAAATTGTTTGCCTTGTCAACCATTTCTTGGCTCAAACTCCCATATCTCGCGAACGGATTGACGTAACCCAAAATTCCTATTGCATCTGAAAGTAGAAACTCGCCCGATTACAACAGTATGTATACTTTTGCCTAGCCATTCTGGTTTCGCGTTTGGAGCTGCAGAATTGCGAAAAATTGTTTGCCTTGTCAACCATTTCTTGGCTTCAAACTCCATATCTCGCGAACGGATTGAACTAACCAAAGATTCCTATTGCATCTGAAAGCAGAAACACGCCCGATTACAACGGTATGCGTATTTTTCCCTAGGCCATTCTGGTTAAGCGGTTTGGGAGCAGCAGAATTGCGAAAAATTTTATTCTCTTCTCAACCATTTCTTAGCTTCAAACTCTCCCATATCACGCGAACGGATTGACATAACCCAAAAATTCCTATTTTATCTGAAAAGTAGAACTCGCCGATTACAACCGTATGTGTATTTTTTCCCTAGGCCATTCTGGTAAGCGATTGGAGCAGCAGAAGTGCGAAAAATTTGTTGTCTTGTCAACCAATTTCTTAGCTTCAAACTCCCATATCTCGCGAACGGATTGACGTTAACCCAAAAATTCCTATTGCATCTGAAAGTAGAAACTCGCCCGATTACAACGGTATGTTATACTTTTTGCCTAGGCCATTCTGGTTTCGCGTTTGGAGCTGCAGAATTGCGAAAAAATTGTTTGCCTGTCAACCATTTCTTGCTTCAAACACCCATATATCGCGAACGGATTTACCTAACCCAAAAATTCCTATTGCATCTGAAAGTAGAAACTCGCCCGATTACAACAGTATGTATACTTTTTGCCTAGGCCATTCTGGTTTCGCGTTTGGAGCTGCAGATTGCGAAAAATTGTTTGCCTGTCAACCATTTCTTGGCTTCAAACTCCCATATCTCGCGAACGGATTGACTAAACCAAAAGTTCCTATTGCATCTGAAAGCAGAAACACGCCCGATTACAACGGTATGCGTATTTTTTCCCTAGGCCATTCTGGTTAAGCGTTTGGAGCAGCAGAATTGCGAAAATTTATTCTCTTCTCAACCATTTTCTTAGCTTCAAACTTCCCATATCACGCGAACGGATTGACATAACCCAAAAATTCCTATTTATCTGAAAGTAGAAACTCGCCCGATTACAACCGTATGTGTATTTTTTCCCTAGGCCATTCTGGTTAAGCGTTTGGAGCAGCAGAATTGCGAAAAATTTTCTGCGTTTTCAACCATTTCTTGCTTCAAAGTCCCATATCTCGCGAACGGATTGACCCAACCCAAAATTCTGTTGCGTCTGAAAGTAGAAACTCGCCGATTACAACGGTATGTGTACTTTCTCCTATGCCATTCTGTTTCGGGCGGTTGAGGGCAGCAGAATTGCGAAAAATTTTTTGCCTTGTCAACCATTTCTTGGCTTACCAAACTCCCATATCTCGCGAACGGATTGACATAAACCAAAAATTCCTGTTGTGTCTGAAAGTAGAAACTCGCACGATTACAACGGTATGTGTATTTTTTCCCTAGGCCATTCTGGGTTAAGCGATTGGAGCAGCAGAAGTGCGAAAAATTTGTTGTCTTGTGTCAACCATTTCTTGCTTCAAACTCCCATATCTCGCGAACGGATTGACATAACCCAAAAATTCCTCTGCGTCTGAAAGTAGAAACTCGCTCGATTACAACGGTATGTTTATTTTTCCCTATGTCATTCTGGTTAAGCGATGGAGCAGCAGAATTGCGAAAAATTTGTTCTCTTCTCACCATTTCTTAGCTTCAAACTCCCATATCTCGCGATCGGATTGGCCTAACCCTAAAAATTCCTATTGCATCTGAAAGGAGAAACTCGCCCGATTACAACGGTAGGTGCATTTTTTCCCTATGGTATTCTGGGTTAAGCGTTTGTAGCAGCAAAATTGCGAAAAATTTGTTGTCTTCTCAACCATTTCTTAGATTCAAACTCCCATATCTCCCGAACGGATTGACCTAACTCAAAAATTCCTATTGCATCTGAAAGTAGAAACTCGCCCGATTACAACGGTATGCGTATTTTTTCGCCTAGGCCATTCTGGTTAAGCGTTTGGAGCATCAGAATTGCGAAAATTTATTCTCTTCTCAACCATTTCTTAGCTTCAAACTCCCATATCACGCGAACGGATTGACATAACCCAAAAATTCCTATTTTATCTGAAAGTAGAAACTCGCCCGATTACAACCGTATGTGTATTTTTTCCCTAGGCCATTCTGGGTAAGCGATTGGAGCAGCAGAAGTGCGAAAAATTTGTTGTCTTGTCAACCATTTCTTAGCTTCAAACTCCCATATCTCGCGAACGGATTGACGTAACCCAAAAATTCCCTATTGCATCTGAAAGTAGAAACTCGCCCGATTACAACGGTATGTATACTTTTTGCCTAGGCCATTCTGGTTTCGCGTTTGGAGCTGCAGAATGGCGAAAAATTGTTTGCCTTGTCAACCATTTCTTGGCTTCAAACACCCATATATCGCGAACGGATTTACCTAACCCAAAAATTCCTATTGCATCTGAAAGTAGAAACTCGCCCGATTACACCAGTATGTATACTTTTGCCTAGCCATTCTGGTTTCGCGTTTGGAGCTGCAGAATTGCGAAAAATTGTTTGCCTTGTCAACATTTCTTGGCTTCAAACTCCCATATCTCGCGAACGGATTGACCTAAACCCCAAAAATTCCTATTGCATCTGAAAGCAGATACACGCCCGATTACAACCGGTATGCGTATTTTTTCCCTAGGCCATTCTGGTTAAGCGTTTGGAGGCAGCAGAATTGCGAAAAATTTATTCTCTTCTCAACCATTTCTTAGCTTCAACCTCCCATATCACGCGAACGGATTGACATAACCCAAAAATTCCTATTTTTATCTGAAAGTAGAAACTCGCCCGATTACAACCGTATGTGTATTTTTTCCCTAGGCCATTCTGGTTAAGCGTTTGGAGCAGCAGAATTGCGAAAATTTTCTGCGTTTTCAACCATTTCTTGGCTTCAAAGTCCCATATCTCGCGAACGGATTGACCCAACCCAAAAATTCCTGTTGCGTCTGAAAGTAGAAACTCGCCCGATTACAACGGTATGTGTACTTTCTCCCTATGCCATTCTGGTTTCGCGTTTGGAGCAGCAGAATTGCGAAAATTTTTTGCCTTGTCAACCATTTCTTGGCTTCAAACTCCCATATCTCGCGAACGGATTGACATAAACCAAAAATTCCCTGTTGTGTCTGAAAGTAGAAACTCGCACGATTACAAACGGTATGTGTATTTTTTCCCTAGGCCATTCTGGTTAAGCGATTGGAGCAGCAGAAGTGCGAAAAATTTGTTGTCTTGTCAACCATTTCTTGGCTTCAAACTCCCATATCTCGCGAACGGATTGACATAACCCCAAAAAATCCTCTTGCGTCTGAAGTAGAAACTCGCTCGATTACAACGGTATGTTTATTTTTTCCCTATGTCCATTCTGGTTTTAAGCGATTGGAGCAGCAGAATTGCGAAAAAATTTGTTCTCTTCCTCAACCATTTCTTAGCTTCAAACTCCCATATCTTCGCCGAAACGGATTGGCCTAACCCAAAAATTCCTATTGCATCTGAAAGTTAGAACTCGCCCGATTACAACGGTAGGTGCATTTTTTCCCTATGGTATTCTGTTAAGCGTTTGTAGCAGGCAAAATTGCGAAAATTTGTTGTCTTCTCAACCATTTCTTAGATTCAAACTCCCATATCTCCGAACGGATGACCTAACTCAAAAATTCCTATTGCATCTGAATGGAAGTAGCAACTCGCCGATACAACGGTATGGCGTATTTTTTCCCTAGGCCATTCTGGTTAAGCGTTTGGAGGCAGCAGAATTGCGGAAAATTTATTCTCTCCTCAACAAAAAAAATATTTCTTAGCTTCAAACTCCCCATATCCTCCGCGAAGCGATTGACATATCCCAAAAATTCCTGTTGCGTCCTGAAAGTAGAATCTCGCCCGTATTACAACAGTATGTGTATTTTTTCCCTAAGCCATTCGTGGTTAAGCGATTGGAGGCAGCAGAGAAGTGCGAAAAATTTGTTGTCTTGTCAACCATTTCTTAGTTCAAACTCCCCATATCTCGCGAACGGATTGACGTAACCCAAATAAATCTATTGCATCTGAAAGTAGAAACTCGCCCGATACAACGGTATGTGTACTTTTTGCCTAGGCCATTCCTGGTTTCGCGTTTGGAGCAGCATGAATGTACAGAAAAATTTTTTTGCCCCTTTTTGGTTTTCAACCATTTCCTTGGCTTCAAACTCCCATATCTCGCGACGGATTGACCTAACCCAACAAATTCCTATTCGCATCGGAAATCAGAAACACGCCCTGATTACAAAGGTATGCGTATTTTTTCCTAGGCCATTCTGGCTAAGCGTTTAGGCAGCAGAATTGCGAAAAATTTATACTCTTCTCAACTATTTCTTAGCTTCAAACTCCCATATCTCGCGACGGGATTGACATAACCCAAAAATTCCTATTGCATCTGAAAGTAGAACTCGCCCCGATTACAACCGTATGAGTATTTTTTCCCTAGGCATTTCTGATTTAAGCGTTTGGAGAGCGAATTGCGAAAATTGTTGGCTTTCCCCAACCATTCCTTGGCTCAAACTCCCATATCTCGCGAACGATTGACCCAACCCCAAAAATTCCTATTGCATCTGAAAGTAAGAACTCGCCCCGATTACAACCGTATGTGTATTTTTCCCTAGGCCATTCTGGTTTTAGCGTTGGAGCAGCAGAATTGCGAAAAATTTATTCTGTTTCTCAACCATTTCTTAGCTTCAAACCTCCATATCTCGCGAACGGATTGACCATAACCCTAAAATTCCTAGGAGGGCATCTGAAAGTAGGACTCGCCCGATTATAACGGTATGTGGATTGTTTTTCCCTAGGCCATTCTGGTTAAGCGTTTGGAGCAGCAGATATGCGAAAAAATTATTTTGCCTTGTACAACCATTTCTTGGCTTCAAACTCCCCATATCTCGCGAACGGATTGACCTAACCCAAAAATTCCTTATAGCATCTGAAGTAGGAAACTCGGCCCGATTCCAACGGTATGTGGGTAATTTCTTTCCCTAGGCATTCTGGTTAGCGATTTGGAGCAGCAGAAGGTGCGCAAAATTTAGTTGTCTTGTCAACCATTTCTTAGCTTCAAAACTCCCAAATCTCGCGAACGGATGGACCCAACCTCCAAAATATTCCCCTGTATTGCTCACGTGAATGTAGAAACTCGCACGATTACAACGGTATTGTGCATTTTTTCCATAGTCATTCTGGTTAAAGCGTTCGGAGCAGCAGAATTGCGAAAAATTTATTCTATTCACAACCATTTCATAGCTTCAAATTCCCAGATCCTCGGGAACGTGATTGACATAACCCAAAAATCTATAGCAATTGAAATGTAGCAAACTCGCCCGATTACAACGGTATGTTCATTTTTTCCCTAGGCCATTCCTGGTTAAGCGTTTGGAGCTGCAGAATTGCGGAATATTTTTTGCGTTTCTCAACCATTTCTTGGCTTTACAAACTCCCATAACTCGCGAACGAATTGACCCAACCCAAAAATTCCTGTTGCGGCTGAAAGTAGAAAACCCGCCCGATTACAACGGTATGTGTACTTTTGCCTAGGCCATTCTGGTTTCGAGCGTTCGGAGGCAGCAGAATTGCGAAAAATTGTTTGCCTTGTCAACCATGTCTTGCTTCAAACCCCCATATCTCGCGAACGGGATTGACATACCCAAAAAATTCCTATTGCATCTGAAAGTAGAAACTCGCCCGATTTACAAGGTATGTTCATTTTTTCCCAAGGCCATTCCTGGTTAGCGTTTGGAGCAGCAGAATTGCGAAAAATTTATTCTCTTCTCAACCTTTCTTCGCCTTCAACCTCCCATATCTCGCGAACGTATTGACATAACCAAAAATACCTGCTGCGTCTCTAGAAAGTAGGAAACTCGCCCCGATTACAACGGTATGTTGCATTTTTCCTAGGCCATTCTGGTTAAGCGTTTGGAGCAGCAGAATTGCGAAAAATTTTTTGCGTTCTCAACCATTTCTTGGCTTCAAACTCCCATATCTCGCGAACGATTGACCCCAACCCAAAGATTTCTGTTGCGTCTGAAAGTAGAAACTCGCCCGGATTACAATGGTATGTTGTACTTTTTTCCCTAGAGCAATTCTGGTCTCCGGTTTGGAAGTAGCATCAATTGCGAAAAATTTTTTGCGTTTCAACATTTCTTGGCTTCAAACTCCCATAATCTCCGCGAACGGATTGACCCAACCCACTAGAGTGGATTTCTGTGCGTCTGAAAGTAGAAACTCGCCCGATTACAATGGTATTGTACTTTTTCCCTAGAGCTTCTGGTTTCGCGTTTGGAGTAGCAGAAATTTGCGAAAATTTTTTGCCTTGTCAACCATTTCTTGGCTTCAAACTCCCATATCTCGCGAAACGGATTGACCCTAACCCAAAAATTCCTTATCGCATCTGAAATCAAGAAACAGCCCCGATTACAAAGGTATGCGTATTTTTTCCCTAGGCCATTCTGGTTAAGCGTTTGGAGCAGGCAGAATTGCGAAAAATTTATTCTCTTCTCAATCTATTTCTTAGCTTCAAACTCCCATATATCGCGAACGATTGACCATAAACCCAAAAATTCCTATTGCAATCTGAAAGTAGAAACTCGCCCGATTACGAACCGTATGTGTATTTTTTTCCCTAGGCCATTCTGATTAAGCGTTTGGAGAAGAAGCAGAATTGCGAAAAATTGTTTGCTTCTCAACCATTCCCTTGGCTTCAAACTCCCCATATCTCGCGACGGATTGACCCAACCCAAAATTGCCCTATTGCATCTGAAAGTAGAAACTCCGCCCGATTAAAAAACAACCGTATGTTGTATTTTTTCCCCTAGGCCATTCTGGTTTAAGCGTTTGGAGGCAGCAGAATTTGCGAAAAATTTATCTGTCTCAACCATTTTTAGCTTCAAACTTCCCATATCTCGCGGAACGGATTGACATAACCCTAAAATTCCTATTGCATCCTGAAAGTAAGAGGACTCGCCCGATTATTACGGTATGTGGATTTTTTTCCCCTAGGCCATTCTGGTTTAAGCTTTTGGAGCAGCAGAATTGCGAAAAATTTTTTGCCTTGTCAACCATTTCTTGGCTTCAAACTCCCATATCTCGCCGAACTGGATTTGACCTAACCCAAAAATTCCTATAGCATCTGAAAGTAGGAAACTCGCCCGATTCTAACGGTATGTGTATTCATTCCCTAGGCCATCTGGTTAAGCGGAATTGGAGCAGCAGAAGTGCGAAAAATTTGTTGGTCTTGTCAACCATTTCTTAGCTTCAACTCCCATATCTCGCGAAACGGGATGGGACCCAACCCAAAAATTCCTGTTGCACGGTGAAAGTAGAAACTCGCACGATTACAACGGTATGTGCATTTTTTCCCTAGGCCATTCTGGTTAAGCGTCGGAGGCAGCAGAATTGCGAAAATTTATTCTATTCTCAACCATTTTCTTAGCTTCAAATTCCCCATATCTCGGGAACGGATTGACATAACCCAAAAGATCCTATAGCCATTTTGAAAGTAGAAACTCGACCGATTACAACGGTATGTTCATTTTTTCCCTAGGGCCATTCTGGTAAGCGTTGGAGGCAGGCAGAAAGTGGCGGAAAATTTTTGCGTTCTCAACCATTTCTTGGCTTCAACTCCCATAACTCGCGAACGAATTGACCCAACCCAAAATTCCTGTTGCGTCTGAAAGTAGAAACCCGCCCCGATTACAACGGTATGTGTGTACTTTTTGCCTAGGCCATTCTGGTTTCGCGTTCGAGCAGCAGAATTGCGAAAAATTGTTTGCCTTGTCAACCATTTCTTGGCTTCAAACCCCATATCTCGCGAACGGATTGACATAACCCAAAAATTCCTATTGCATCTGAAAGTAGGAACTCGCCCGATTACAACGGTATGTTTCATTTTTTCCCAAGGCCAATCTGGTTAAGCGTTTGGAGCAGCAGAATTGCGAAAAATTTATTCTCATCTCAACCATTTCTTCGCTTCCAACCTCCCATATCTCGCGACCGTATTGGACATAACCCAAAAATTCCTGGCGGCGTCTGAAAGTAGAAACTCGCCCGATTACAACGGTATGTCGTTTTTTCCCTGAGCCAATTCTGGTTAAGCGTTTGGAGCAGCAGAATTGCGTAAAATTTTTGCGTTCCTCAACCATTTCTTGGCTTTCAAACTCCCATATCTCGCGAACGGATTGACCCCAACCCAAAGATTTCTGTTGCGTCCTGAAAGTAGAAACTCGCCCTGATTACAATGTATGTGTACTTTTTCCCTAGAGCATTCTGGTTTCGCGTTTGGAGCTAGCAGGTAATTGCGAAAATTTTTTGCGTTCTCAACCTATTTCTTGGCTTCAAATCCCATATCTCCGCGAACGGATTGACCCAACCAAAGATTTCTTTGCGTCCTGAAAGTAGAAGAACTCGCCCGATTACAATGGTCTGTGTACTTTTTCCCTAGAGCATTCTGGTTTCGCGTTTGGAGTAGCAAGAAATTGCGAAAAATTTTTTGCCCTTGTCAACCATTTCTTGGCTTCAAACTCCCATATCTCGCGAAACGGATTGACAGAATCTAAAAAATTCCTGTTGCGTCTGAAGTAGAAACTCGCACGATTACAACGGAATGTGTATTTTTCCCTAGGCCATTCTGGTAAGCGTTTGGACGCACCAGAAAGTGCGAAAAATGTTGTGCCTTCTCAACATTTTACTTGGCTTCAAACCTCCCATATTCTCGCGAACGGGAATTGACCTACCCAAAAA